>NC_089681.1:96540848-96560848 GCF_031753505.1 Anomalospiza imberbis | reverse complement strand
AAGAAATTGCTCCTTCATATTCAAGTCAACTTGCACCTTTAAAGAACTTTGCATTCCCCATCTGTGAGTGGGCTTGAGCTTGCACATTGCCTTCAGTGATACAGCAATCCAAGTGAGTTATGTCTAATATTTGAAAAATTGCCATGTTGTAAGGGAAGATTTGCCTCTCATCTCCAGCTCAGTTTTTCTGTCTGTAAATGTTTGGAGATATACAGCATCATATTGGGTAAAGTACAGGGATTCTTTTGCTTCAAAATGCATTGCCACATGAAGACTTAATGTAGGCTATTTGTTTCATGTCTGCAGATGCTGTTGCACTGTGCTCGTATTGACTGGGATAATTTTCTTCCTAGCTGGTATGGGACTGTGGTTTGAATTTGTGTGGGAAACAGTGTTGATAATACAGGGATGTCTTAGTAAATGTTGAGTAGGGCTTACACAAAGTCTTTTCTGTTCCTCTTGCCACCCCTTCAGTGAGGAGACTTGGGGTGCACAAGGAGCTGAGGGGACACATCCAGGACAGCTGATCCCAGCTGACCACAGCGATATACCACATTATATGGCATCATTCTCAGTGAATAAAGCTGGGGGAAGAAGAAGGAAATGGGGATGTTTGGGGTGATGGAACCGTGTTCCCAAGTCACTGTTCTGCATGATGGAGCCCTTGGAGATGGCTGAAAACCTGCCTGTTGGAGAAATGATTTAATGCCTTGGTTTGCTTTCCTTAGAATCATAGAATCTGCTGAGTTAGAAGGGACACATCAGGATTATGGAGTCTAGCTCCTGGCACAAGACTCACACCAGGTGGCTGAGAGCATTGTTGAAACACTTCTTGAATTCTATCTGCTGTGGCCACTTCCCTGGGGATCCTGTTCCAGTGCCCACCCATCCTCTGGGGGAAAAACCTTTTCCTGGTATCCAACCTAAACCTCCTCTGACTCAGCTACATACTGTTTCCTCAAGTCTTGTCTCTGGTCAAAAGAGTGAAAAGACCCATACAGACCTTTCTGTTTCCCCTCATGAGGAAGTTTCTACAGTTTTTCTATTTTAGTTTCAAACACTTGAGGACAAATGGACCAAGTGACTTTATTGGCATGCCCATATTTATATTCTTGTTTAAAAGAGGGGAAAATAGGTATTTTGAACACCTATACCAATAATATTTGCAAGCTTGGATTTTAAAAGCCACCAAATTTATTTTTTCATTTAGGAATTAGATTTTTTAATCCTATTTTTAGCATGATGTCAATAAATGATGTAGAATTTAAAAGATTAAAGGGAATTAAGGGTGTTGCCCAGTGACCAGCAACAAGTCATACACTAATCAACACTTTAAGTCAATAATCTACCTATATCACCTTTGTCAGACACAGGAAGGGAGGGGGAATTTTCCCTAAACTTATAGCTAAATAATATGTGGTCAAATTAAGAGTTTGAGTTGGAGGGTAAAACTTCTGTCCCAATAAATTAAAAAAGCTTGGGTTTTATGCTAATTTTTATAAAAACTTGTTCAGTAATTAAAAAAAAAAAAGTTTTGTTTTACAAATGGCTTTCTATCACTATATGTTCCATCAGCAACTATATGCAAAAGTCCTAATTTTCTCAATTTTCTAGTGCTCTTCAGGGATTCCTATTTTAGGCTGCAGTGCTGAGAAAAAAAGTGTTCTGGGGCAGATTTAAACATCTATAAGTAATAGTCTATTAAAAACACTGGGATTTGAGCGATTGTTACTATTGTGCTTTGATAGAACTCCACTGTATCAAAATCACATTGGTTTTACAGGGATCACAAGCCAATTACCAACATCCAGAACTTTTTCTTTGACAGATCTAATAGCAGGTTATCTCCACACTGTGCTCACACACCCTTTTCACTTTTTCTTCCTGCTTCATTATGGCAATTGTCCTCATCTTCTGTTCGTTTATAGCTTAAATCTAGCAGCACTGCGCCAGTGCTCGTGGTGCTTAGAAAGAATCAGCACCCCGAAGTCTGTTAAGGGATAACTGGATAGTCAGCTAGCTGGGACAGAACCAGAAATCCTGATGTTTTGAACTCTTTCTAGGATGACGAGTCTGCTTCTGTTCTCAACAAGAAAGATTCATTTATCCCGGCATTCACATCTCTCCTTCCCCTGCCATTTGAGGCAAGGTGGAAGCAAATGTCTAGCATACACATTCTTTCCCCAGCTGGATTCAGGTATAAAACTTTCTGACAAGAAACAGTAGTAAAGGGACCAAACCTAGCTCTGAAGATGAACTTAAGGCCCTTGAAATCTGTAGCATGCCAAGATAGCTTTATAGATTTCTTTTTGTTTTAATTTAAACTAAAAAAAAACATAGAAGGATGGGCTGCTGAGATCATCTGTCACACCATCTGTGGTTGCCTAGCAGAATTACTCCAGCCTTGAGCTGGAGGAGCTCACAATTGCAGATGAACTGCAGTTGGGGATTTTATTAATACATCTCTCATTTATATAGTACCTTTCACTCTCAAGGATCCCAAAGTACTTGTTAAAGGATAAAGTTGAGGACTGAAGACTGCTAAAGGAGGAGAAGTTAGAAAATTTCCTCCCTCCTGACCAGTGGCTTCAAAACTTTTTACCAAAGAAAGCATTTATTGCTGAATTTGTTATTCTCTTTCATTCCTCTCAGTGTGTCTCAATGGGAGGTTGTGACCTTCGGGACGTTGTGCAGCCTTGAGCTGATTTGTCACTGCAGAGACAATTGCAGATATGCCTGGGTTTTTCCTATTGTGTGTATGACTGACATGATTTGTAAACATTGGTCATAAAGGTTTTTATACATATATATATATGTATATATATATTTATATATATAAACACATGTATGTACATATAAAAACACCTATGTTTATATATATTTAGAGCACAGAAAATAACAAGTGGGAGAAACAACTGTGATCAGCTGGCATTAAGGAAAATTAAAAATAATGCATGTGGTGTAATGAGTAGTTTTCAGTCAAATGGCATTTAAATCTTGCACTGGTGCATAACCTGCCTCACTGCTCTGCGAGGTGGGAGGACAGGTGATATGTCAGCTGTGCTGTGCCATGTAACTACAGTAGAAGGGCTGCATTAATGACAGACACAAGAGTTTGGATGAATGTTAACATGCTGCTATTTCCATGCTGAGATGAAGTAGCAGGGCCTGGATTTATCATTAAAAGAGACCCAAGAGGCTCTCACTGAGCCAGCTGCTAAGGCCCTAAAACATATGTCGCACCCTTCAGCTGTTCATCAATACAAAAGGCTTCCATCTCAAAGCACTTGACCTTGTTAGCCTCAGTGGTGTCAGTGGTATTTTCAACAGGGAGACAACAGATCAAGTATGAAGAAGAGATACTCTTAAGGGAAGTGTGTGAAGTCCCTGGCAAAACGAATGCAGAATTGTAGCTTGTGGATAACGGCTCCTATTTCTGATGTGTGTGGTTTGTAAAGGAGATAAACTACTACTCTTTTTCAAAACAGCAGTAAACAACTGAAAAAGAAATCAATAAAATAAAAATATGGCAGTGTCAAACAAATTAGCTTACCAGATTCTGAAATTTCCTAGCCTTCATCCACACCCCCCACAATGGTCTTTGTGTTCTTACTAATTTCAAAGGAAGTGCAGCTTGAGTAAGGGCTGAGTGGGGAGTTCTGCAACCAGAGAGAATAACTGTAAGAATTACAGCAGCAGTATCACCCTGACATTTGCAGGTAGCATTAAAGGATGGTGCTACTGTGAGAGTGCTTTAGCAGATACACTGCTCTTAGGAAGGATACTGCATCCTCTCAGATACACATGGGTTCATTCTAGTAGTCCCTTCACTCTCTGCATTTCCCAAAAGCACAGTAAAGCAGAGCTAATAGGATTTTTCCTCAATGGAATGAGTCACCATTTTCCTCCAAGTCTATCCATTAAGGTTGTCTCCCCACTATGATTTTGTGAGGGTAGTTTGTATGTATGGAATTTGTGTGTAAACATATATATTTCCATTTTTTTCTATAACATAGAAAAAAAAGCTACATAACACAGCTTTTATTACACAGCTGCATAACACTAACCTTTAAAAGTATCCCAAATGAACCATTCCATATTTTAAATATCTGCCTTGGAAGGATGGAAGTTGACAAAGGATACAAAGCATGATAAGAAAAAAAAAAAGGCATGACAGATATTAGGTAGCTTAATGCTGTGCCAGAAAGCACTGGAATACAGTGATGCTGAGCACAGTCTGAAACTTCCACATGATGTAACTGAGCTGGATGTTCAAAATGATGCATTTATATTAAAAATTTTTAAATTGCAAGAATTGTTGTTTTGGTTTTTTTTGGGGGGTGGGGGTGTTGTTTTAACTTGTCTTCTTATTGTCGTCTTTTGTGATTGTGTTCTTGTCCAGTGAAATGATGGCAAATCAGGTGGTTTTCCCAGTGCCTGTAAAGTAAATGTGTGCCCTTTAAGGACTTTGGGGCACACACAACTGCCCTCTTCAGCTCTGATTATAGAAAAACATTATTTTCACCTGTCACCGTCATGTAGCAAATCCATCCAGGAGAATGCCAGCTGAAGCTGATGCATGGAGCATCCCATCACTGGGATGATGCTGTGGCTGGGAATTTGGAAAAAGGGGGGGTGCTCTTCTCTCCCTGGTTCCTGGAGTTCCAGTGTGGAGCTGCTGGGAAGAGGGAGGCTTGACCACATCTCTGAGTGACAAGAAAACAAGCTGCAGTGGTTATTGTGCTGAGCTACATCTTTAAAGTTTGTGGGGAGCCCAGTGATGACTTGTCACCAGGACCTGCAGAGTTTCCAGGCTGGTTTTTTAGGGCTGGGAGGCTCTAGGTTGGGACTCTCAAAAGAAGCATTACCAGTGCCCTTTGCTCTTGCCTGCTCTGGCATGTATGCTTCAAACACCCCTGGTCAGGATGCAGGCCAGGGACAGGTAGAGCAGAACACCCCAAACAGCATCAGGAGACAATGTGTCGAACTGCCTGAGGGGCAGGATGACACTGACTCAACCTCCAACTTTTCCTGGCTCTTGTACTGTGCATTTCTCATACACATCTCCCTTCTCATGAACAAAAAGGGAAATCTACAGGCCTACTCACATGCATCCAATGTGAGAAAGCAGTTCATCTGATTAGGAGCAAAAGAATTGGAGATGCGGACAACTGTTTCTAATGGGGCACAGCAGATTAGGTATGTAATCCCCCAGCTGTTGAAAACGTCTTTCAATTTCTTGAGCAGAACTGTTCAGCAGCCTTGAGGATGGTGGTGCAGTTATTTGAGAAGCAGTGTTGCAGCTTTCATTGTTTCTTAATGCAAAATCATACTTTAAAAGAATGTGAGCATTACTTTGGTAGTTAATGCAGAAAGCAGATACAACATTTTTTTGCGAGATAATTTAATGTATCTTCCACTTTTTCTCTTTCATAGAGAAGTGATTTAATGATGTGTGAAGTCTGACAAGTAAATATCTTTAATAGTTCTCACCACAATGAACATTGAAAATAGCTCTTTTTCATACTATACGATTATGTATTAGATAACAGCTGGGAACTGATAACGTGGAAGAGATCAATTCTGTAAGCTGCAGAGCACCAGCATTACTCATTGAAGTTGATAGAAGTTGGAAGTATTCAGTGCTTCAGAAGAAGTTTCCAGTACCCTCCAGGATTGATTTTACAAAAGAATTTGTTTCTTGAGCTGCAATTTAGTTATTGTTATGTTAACACCTCAATCTTTTGATGCAAAGTAGCTGCAAAAGGAGGAAAAGTGTCTTGAAGATCACTCTGCCAGTGATTAAAATACTTTATGATATTAATGTGAGTATTGTTCAAGAAAGAATATATTGTATAAAACTATGGCTTAATAAATAATAATAAATTAAAATAGTATATCAGGAATACATGCTGTAGAAGTAGTGTTCTTAAATATAGCATAAAGTTTCTAAAAAAATTTTTATAGTCTTAGAAAAATTCAGGCCACTAAAGCCAAATGCAATTATTGCTTCTAGTAGGTAAAGTTTATCCTATTCTGCTGATAGACTGCGAAATGAGAGTAATTATAATCAAATATATTTTAAGTAGTTATAGACATTTAGATATATGATATATGTATGAAAAAAAGTCTTAAACCTCAGATCCAATACATTTTGGTTTTTTTTTTTAATACTGGAAAGCAAAAATTATTTAACTAGAGAAAAGGAAAGAGAAAGGAGAAAAATGGTAAGAACATATAACTGTACATAGTAACAAATGTCTGTCTTGAAACACAACTAGAGGTATTTGAAATAGAAGGTATAATTTGCACAGTAGTGCTGCCTAGGAAAACGAAAACTAATGTCAAAAATTATGAGGTACTGACCACTTCTTACACTCCTGTCAGTGCCTGAAGTCCAGAGTCATCACACTTCAGAGTACACCTTCAGGGCTGTCCCAGCTCAGCTGCCTGGGGAATGAAATTAAAATTGTAATCTGTGTTTAGTGGCTTTGTAAGTACTTTTTAATGATTTCAGGTCAGAATAAAATTATTCCTGCTACCTGATCCTTTTAATAGAGCTTGCAAACTTCTCTCATGTTGCCTTTCTGTTGAAATCAGAATAAACTGAGGCACACAAAACTGGAGGACGAGATTAGTGATGGCACTGGGAGCTTGCTTTGGTTTTGCATGGCCATGGACAGTGAGCAGGTAGGACTGTCCCCCTGGGCTCCTGCGCCTGCCTCCCCATGGGGATCTCACACTAGAAAAAGAAGAAGGAAGCCAGGGGAGACTGCACCCTCACTGTGGATAGAGGTCCATCTTGGGAGCATAAGCACACCCCCTATTAGACTTAACTGTCCCCTTTCTGCAGAGCTGCTTTCTTTTAGCTTTGCTGCAGCCCTGAGGTTTTAAACCACCCCCAGCTGGGTTTTCAGGTCCTAGAGGCAGAGAAGAGTTTGAATTTTACTGTGACATACCAAAACGTGCCTCCATTAGCCCTTCTCCTTTGTTGGATAAGAGCATCTGCCCTATCCTGCCATGCCATACCATGCTGTCAGTTCCTCAGATGGCTCAGAGAGAGAAAAACTGCTCTTCCTCAGGAAGAGGGATGAGAAGTGCATCCTTCAGTTTGGTGGGAAAATAGACAAAAATATCCTTTACATGTATGTTCTGTCCCAGGGAAAACTCTGCTGGGTATGCTGTATCCTTTGCTTTCTTTTGGGTGCTGCACTGAATGGGAAGGGGTAGGGGAAGTCTTGCATTTAGAAATCTTCCAGTGAGTGCTTTGAAAAGGAAACATATAGATGGGCTCCTGTGTCCCTATTTCTTGGGGTGTACCCAGCTGCAGAGTGAAATGTTAACTTATCTATGGAGACAAGTGTTGGTCTAAAGTTCCTCTAGGAGACCTTATATATTAGCTACTGAACCTACATCCACTTTTTTTGTCCTATTTGGTCTTCTATCCAGAAGTCATGGAAAAAAACATAAATATTTGTCATTTTCTTTGAATAAACTCTCAGTCTATCTAATTCCTACTCATTGTGGGATCTGGCAATCCTTACAGATAGTAGAGACACAATTTTAACATGCTATTAGTTTAAAAATCAAATTCCTAATTAGATGTTTTTTTTCCTCTTTAGGAAATGTTCCAAAAGTCAGTAAACAGACTGAGAGAATACTTTGCAGTGCTTGAAAGTGATTGACACTCTATATTCATTGCTTTTTGTTACTACAGATTCCTCTATATCCTTACTTCCATTACAGGAATAATTGCCTTACTCCTACCATCTGCCTGGCATCATATGCACATTTGAGATGTTTTACTTTTGAATCAGTTTTACTACTTGCTTGTATTCCCTTTGGTCCTTACTTTTAGTAAGCAGGACAGCAGAGTTACTGCAATCCCTTCCCAGTGGCAGACAACTTGTCAGGACAGTACTGACACCCGAGCCCTCTAGGACCACTGGCCTTCAGCTTTGGCCTAATTTCTAATACAAAAAAAAAAGGAGATTTTCTGGCATGTTTTGCCAGCTCTGGTGTGTCTGCGTGTCGAGGCAGCATTGCTGCTTCTTGGTGATGGCAAATGTACTGCAGTATGTTTAGGTTTTGCTGAACTGAGACAGAGACATTTATACTTACAAATTTGTACAAACACATGCTATTTCTTCATCTGTATAGCATGTTATGTAAGGAATAAGTGAATTTATATGTTTTACAGTTGTTTTTAAATTACTTTCTGACAGACACTTGTTTTGCTCATGGAAAAAAACCTGAAAAGTTTAAACTTTCATTCATTATCTGACTTCTTAATTCTTGTGTGCATTTTGTCAAGCACCCTATTTTTTTCTTGGCTCCTACATGCTGACACAGCACCAGTTTTCTTGTCTAATTTTATAAACTGTTCAGCCGTGCCATTATTCCGTGTTTTCTTTTAATTACGTATTCTTTTTAACCTCTTTATCCTTTCAAAGTTGCAGATTGTGATTGACATGCAGTATTAATTAAGGCATATAATTTATGACATTGGAACTTGAAATTAATAAGTGACAATACAATTACATGGTTTGCCTAATTGTCCTTCAGTAATATAAAGATTGACACTTACCACAGCATTCAACATTAAAAGCTCCCAAACAGATAGTACAGCTAAATGAATCACCAGCAAATCTAAAGTAAAAAGATCCATTGTAAGGGACAGGCTGTTGGAAAAAAAAATCAGCAGTGGCCTTGTTTTATTAAATAAACAAATCTGTGTGCATAGATCAATCTTAGAATTAAATTAAAAGTATAATTTTTTTCCCATGACTTTTAATTGCAAATAACTTTTTTCTTAAAATTTTTTATTTTTTATTAATTGCAAATGAACTTTTCAAGTTCATTGAGATTTCCCTTCCAAATCTCTACTCCCGTCTGGCAAAGTCCCAGTATGTCCAACAGTAACGCTTGTTATTGTTGGTCCTGTCCACAACACTGCAGTTTCCTTTACACCTCTGTACAGTCATCTAAATATTGGCAGCTTACTGTTTATAAGAACACCACTCTTTTTTAATAGCATAGATTATGGTCCTGTAACTACTGAAGAATATGAGATGTACTATTTGGGTGAGCACTCTTAGTAGAATTGGGACTTTGAAATATAATTTCCAATGACATCCTATCTTTAACAGCAAGCATTCCCTTGAGATCAATATCTTTGTCATCTGGTCCCCTGACACTGTGATAATGCCCATAAAATTTTGACTAATTTTGTGAAAAGTATAAACACATGCCATGTGTAGATGAGACTTTAGGTTATTCTACTTGAAATCCTTTTGGTTTTGTTTTATGGAAATTCCTAGATTTGTGTTATGTCAAAGAGACTGGTGACCTGCAGTATATACTTCCATTTTTGACTTTTCAACGTTAACTCCTAGAGATAAGAACATTAAGAATATAAGATCTATTTTAGTCAGAATACTTTTAAACAAAATGTTAAACAAAATACTGTTATTGGAATTTTAGTTTATTGCCAAATATCAGAAAAAAGTACCTCAAATAAGGAAAAAGCCAAAGTGACTTCCCAAATATTTTTAATGTAGATGAACTATTAGCACACCTTGAAATAGAGTGCCTAGAGCAAGATCCACCAAGATCCAATACCCTGATGAATTTGGACATAAAAATCATGAAAAGAGAAAAGCAGATTGAAAAATTTTATACTGTAGATCTGCCTATTTTGCTATAATCTTTCACTCTGAAGTGGTAGAGCACAAATTATAGATATCTCACATATGAATCTGTGCAAGCCCTGGGGAAGCAAGCTAGTGAGTTGTCGGAACCCAGAATGTCCCTTGGACACTCTTGGATGTTCCAGGCCCAGGTCAAAAGCATTTGAGACCCTGGAATGCAGCCACAGACCACTGTGGCTTTGAACCTGATCCATGGAACAATTTACCAACTTTGCAGGAAGGACAAGAAATCACAAAAGTTTAGATATTATAGTAGAAGTGGTCACAAAGTGAAAGGAAGAATTTTTGAGTGCTGTACAGGGGGGTTTTAGGCCTTGTACAGAGGGATCTGAGTTTTGTACATGGGGGTCAGAAGTTCTAAGATGGAGGGATTTGGGCGTGCCCTGTCCTCTTTCCATCTTCTTCCTAACCTCCATGTTCTTGGTGATGTTGGCACTCACAGATTGGTTTAGAGTAGAAAGTCACTATTCAATATAGGTGATGGGCATTGGGGAAAAACTATAAACATCTAATACACAATGTATGATATAAAAGAGGGCACCAGCCCCCTGGGCATTGGAGTGTGCCTTTGCCTGACTGCTGAATGGACTGCAGCAGTTCAGGAAGAAATCTTTTAGATAACATACAATAAACTACCTTGAGACTGGACGACTGAAGACTACGGAGCCTTTCTTTAGAAGGCACGGGTTGGGGGAGAGACTTTTCCACCTTTCCGGGCCACCCCAATCAGGGAATGAGGCCCGACAACAACAGACCCCACAGTGAGTGAAAGAAAGTAGTGACAACTGGCTGAGCTGTGGTCCCCACACTCTTAGTGCAGATAGATAACAAGAAGGGACAAAGCGATAGGTGATTCCATGACCTAAAATGCTGGACTGCAACACTATGAACATAAGGACTTGCATGGTTCTGTTTTCCTGTGGGAAGGTCCATGCTGCCACATCACTACTGGGCTAGCAGTTTTCTTGCAAAGCAGAAAATTCGGTCAGTATGCCCCAGGCCCTCAAAAATGATGCTATTCCCCTGGAACTGTGATTCTCTGAAATAAGCTGAAAGTGTGGAAAGGCTTGTTGTCCACTAGTTTTGTGTTTTTAAAATTACATTTAGCTGTATTCCTTGCAGATAAACAAAGGAAAAATACCTCCTTAATAAAAGCTGGTCTTCCTTGATGACATATCTTGATATGTAAGGAAAGCACTAAACATTATATTTGATTTGAAAGCAAATAACATTTGTGAGATGTAACAGGAATATGATACAGAAGAATACCATTCCTTGTGATGATATTCTTCTTATTTCCTAAAATACTTTAGAATTAATTTTAAGAACTTGATTTTCAGTAGACCCTTTTGTGCATTAATGGTTTGAAACAGCACTCAATGAGAGGTTTAGCTAATGGTTATTTGGAAAATCAAAGTCTAAATTACCAGGCAAAACTGGTGTAGAGATAGTAGGATGTTTTGTTAAATTTACTGAAATCTCTCTTTTTACAACATATTTGTAACCATGCTGGTATTTGTTTTTGAAATCTGTCAGAAATAGCCAAAGGTACACGTAGAGGTAAAATTGCCAAATAAGTAATCTCAGAGCAACTATTGTAAAAACTTAGAAGTCCTAGGAATACAAGCCAACATAGAGTTATAGAACTACAGAATATTCTAGGCTGGGAGGGACCCACAAGGAATATGGAAGTCCAACTCCAGGACATGCATAACACCCCCCTGGAGTCACATCATGTACCTGAGTACATTGTCCAAAGACATCTTGAGTCCTGGCAGGATTGATGCTTAATGCTTGATGGGGAGCCTGTTCCAGAGTCCTCTGCATAAACAGCCTTTTCTTGAAATCCAACCTAAACCTCACCTGACACAGCCTCATGCCATAACGACATAGCTTGAACTGAATCTCTTAATGATTTCTGTTCTTTTCTTTGGGGGTGATGTGTGGTATGCCAGAAAAGTGAGCCAAATTTAAGTTGCAGAAGAAATTTTGAAGAATTCAGCATGCCCATATCTTTACTCGCTGTATCATTCTGCTCCAGACTGACAGCCTAGCAGAAAGTAATTGTAGGGCTCAGAATTTGGACTGGAGACAAGGCACAGTTGAGCTGCCTGTGAATAGCACTACACATCTCAGTAAATAATTCTTGATTTCATTGTCATTTCATTGCAGTAGTTAAGGGAGGGTGACTTGGTTAAAACAAATGCAGATTGATTTGTCAAGAAACATGATTCAACCTTGGGTGCCTATGCATTATGATCAATAATGTTTTGCTTTCTCTGTCCCCTCAAAGAGAATGTGCGTCCAGTTGAAAGGAATACGATTCTCTTCTGCCAGTGACATTTTATAACTGTGGAAGCCCATTTCTGGGAAGCCTTTTTGTTTGATGTTGGCACAGAAATAAAATTCATCAGACATGCAAGATGTGAATGGTCATGTGCATAGACCCTTTCTTTTATAATAGAAAGAGCAGAGATCGATAAAGCTCAGAAGAAGGAAACAGCTGTAAGCAGCCTTGTACTGGGGGTGTAATCCTGATGAATAATGTTGCTGTCATAACAGCAGGGATAATTTAATGCTGACACTTAGCAGCATGATAAATAGCTTGTCAGACATAGGCAGTGACAGAGTCAAGTGAAACTGCCCATGACAAGTTCTGAAATATTAATCTTCTACTAGACTGTGACTGTGCTGAAGGCGCAGCAGCGTACAGAAGACTTGGAGGGGAGACACTTTGTAATATAAACAAATGTACTTTAGGACAAAATGCTTTTATTGTGCAGAGAAATTTTCCTTTACAAAGACTACAAAGCCTAGGTATACTATTTTTGTACAGCACTCTCAACATTTATGCTTTACAACAGTGTGTTTTATTTTTTCAACACATACTCTGATAGAATTTCTCTGAAATATTTCACTTTTTATTGGTAAGAGGAATTTGTGTATAGAGGATTTTTGGAGGAGAAACTTTAAATGAAAATTTATTCTATTTTTCTATTTTTTCCCCACTAGCCCATACACCCTTCTTCCAAGGATTTTTCCAATTTACCTAGGATCTTTAAGGTGAATGTCACATAAGCAATGTGGCAAGGTTCCCTATGCCAAACACCAATTGATTTATGAACTGCTTCTCCATTAGAGATGACCTAGAGTGATGGTGGATGTATCAGGCACTTGATATTCAAACCAGACTATTTATTTAGGTGTAATTTGCTTAATAAAGTACTATGCTAGTTTGATCTTCAGGGAGATGGAGTTGTCAACACACTACTCTGAAAATTATGTATCAGGGACTCTTGCATCCCTTTTGAATACTATGTTGATTACCAAGACTCCTCATGACAGACAAATGTTCAGCTTTCACTCAAGATCAGGGCTGAAATCAATAAAATCTGAGACGATGTGGTGAACATGCACTTCATGAAGATAATGGCAGGATAGTGCATGCCAAGTAATAATGTTCAAGATATTGTGCGTCATCTTAGAGAGGTGCAAGAGGTGCCACTTCAATTCTAGCCAAGGTGCAGTGGTAACAGTAGGGACAAAAGTTCACCAGTTTGCCACAATAGTTATCATTTGTCTATGGTTACAATCTTAAAGGTGATTTACTCCATTATAAAGATACAGGGCTTAATTGTTGCAAATCTGCATTGTTGTCTTTAAGTTAATAGTACTCTAATTTCTGTCTTGAAGAGACTGTAAATTGAGCTGCCAGTGGAACATTGGCTCAAAGTCTTATTTATTCATCAATACAGTGTAGATGGAGTGAGAATGATGCATGTTTGGCTCCACAGCCAGCACAGTACCTAAAAGTCTCTTTATGTACCCTGACAACCTATTGCCTTATCAGTATTAAGGAAAGGTATCTTAACAAGGTCTGAAGTGGCTGAAGAAATGCCAATGTTTTCTGTGGTTTCATTCTCCAACACGTGCATTGGTCAAAGTGCCAAGTCGTGCTGCACTGAAATCCCAAAGGGAACAAGTACAGTTATGAGAAAGACCATGGGCAGTTGTTTGTTAAAGGCACGGTGGAGCCTGCAAAGACTTGAATTACAGTTCTTAATGTAAGAACCATTTCTTTCAGTTCAAGGAAGTATGATGAATACAGATTACAGCAGAGCAGATTTCAGAACAAGTCAGACGAAATGGGATTCTACCTTGGACCAGAGGGACCCAGGCTACTTTGATGCTCTTTGGGAAAAGAGGAGATTGTACTCTGGTTCTAAAAGCACCACAGTATGTTTGAGAAATACAGCTCTCCTGGTGCCTATAGTTTTTGAACTTGGTTTGTATATTAGGTATGTATAATATCCTAATAATTCTATGCTTTAGGGTCTAACTCAGCCTATTGGTATTGACAGGTAATTAACGTACCCAGGTGAAATATATTCTGAAACCACCATAGTAGGATGCATGCACCTTTTATGCAGCTGCTTTTGTCTCCAGTGGTGGAAAGGTGACCTGTTTTGGGGTCAGCTCCAGTATTAAGAGGAAGTTATTAATACTCAGCAGTCACTGTTATAGGCACAGTGTGATGTGACTTAATTCTTGCTCTTGACTTTAAAACAATGTTTTTTCTGTAAATGCACACAAACTTACAAGGGGTGTTCAGTAGAAAAATTAATCTAATGATTCCAAGACAAGCTTAAAATTATGCTAAAAAGAATGATAAATATAGCTTTTTACTCTTCTGAGGTATCAGGTTTTCTATATGTTATACAAATGTACCATATTAATTCAATTAACATCTTCTGTCATCTTTTTCTATAATACTATAATCTAAATCTTGCCGTGTTGAGTTTGGGGATTTTTACTCATTTTCCATGTATTTTGTTTTGATTATAGTTTTCATGTTAATGTTTCATTAATACTTTTAAAGTGCACACTGAAAAGAGATATTTGGTAAATGAATTTTCAGGAGATAGATCCAGGAATCTTTTTCTTTGTCAAGGAGTAAAAGCCAATACCAGCTTAATTTTCAAGGAGTTTTTAGGGTTGTCTATTCGATGGTCATGAAAAAAATATTTACCAAAGCTCAGGGCTAATGAGAATTAACAGTACTGGTCTGCAGTTTGATAGTTTCTCTGTACATCTGAATTTTTTCATGGTAACAAGGATTTAGCATAATCAGTGATAAGACTGATATTCAGTTTGCTTTCTTTTAAAATATTAAATCCACTTAAAATAAAAAAATTAAAATTAGTTAATTTTTTTCTGAAGGAAGAATCCAGCTATTTTCAAGAACCTCTCTTTAGTTTCTTACAATTTAGTAGTAACACTTTGAAATCTGGTGTAACAGAAACAACTTAGGCATATTTTGATTTTTTTTTGAAAGGAAAGGAGGGAAAAATTAGTGAATAAGATTCTGAGTGACATGAACATGATGAATCTTTATATGCCAAACCTAGGACAATTTTTGTGTTGTGTTACCATCTTAGAGGGCTTTGCTTGGCATCTCAGACCCAACTAACCATTGAAGTACCTTTGCTCTCCTCCTCCAAGTAGTAAAAGATACAAAATTGTGGAAAAATGAATAGAACTTTTTCTATTTTGGGAAGCACATTTCCCATTCACTTTAGATGATAAACCAGGTAGAGGTAAAAATAATTGTTTTGCCAGAAATATTGAAATGTGGATGTGAAGTTCAAAAACCACATTACCATTCATGTAGGATGTGAGCCAATGAAATCTGAATTTCTTCCTTGCTTTAATTAGCAGAATATAAGGAATAGTTGTCTTTTTTTTTTTTTTTTTTTTTTTTTTTTTTTTGTCCAATAATGAATGAATAAACTGTGTTTCCTTTTGGTCAATAATTCCAACTTTTACACAAGAAACCTCTCAAACTGAAGTTTTTCAAAGCAAATGCCTTTCTGTGAATGGATGTGACTTTGAGGAAGAGTTCCTCACCAGATCAGTTAAGCAGGAAATAAGTAATTATATGTAATGCATATTTAATACAGCAATTTTTCAGCTTCCTTTTGTCTACCAAGTTCTTCCTCTCATGAAGTTAAAAACTGAGTTGTTCAAACTAAATGGAACTAAATGGAAGAGAAATTGATATAATAAAATTGTAATTTAAATGATGCACAACATGCATAACAGGGAAGATTTTTCAAAAGTATAAAAACTGAACTTTATTGAAATCTAGAGAATAAAAATAATTGATTGTAAGGGGTGAATACTGTTTTATCTGCAGTCTGTTTAGCTCAATATAGCTGCCTGTAGGATAGAAATTGTGTGTAGAGAAAAATCTTTGTGAGATTACATCTGCACAATATTCTCTCTTGATTTCTTACAGACTTAAATTCACAAAAGAATTGATGTTGTCCAGTGCTAACTCTTGCTGGTAAATTTGCCCTATCCTTGAGGAGTCCTAACATCCTGGGGTTCTAATTAAAGGAATTCTCACTATTAATATGGAACTATATTTTTGCACTGTTGTACCAAACTCTGATTCACCTACTGTGTGATGGCTCCAAAGTATATCTAATAGTTGTCACATAAAGACTAGCAAAAGTAGTAATAAAATGTCTTTAAACAAAGAAAAACAAATTGTTATTTTTACATTCATTCTTTGTTGTATTGATTCTTTGGAAAGTTAAAAACTCGTTTATCTTATCAGAAATATTAAAGCCCCTCAAAAATTTTGAATTATAAAAACTACTTGAAGAAGTTATTTATTAATTCAAAAGAATTGTTATTTCTGTTTTACATTTGAATATTGTGAAAATCCTGTTCCATGAATGCTGGGATAAATGCCATCTGGTCTCTTGGATCATCCCAGCTGAAAAGAATGTGTACTTCTTGCCATCAATCAAAACTTCACATTCATTAACTAATTAAAAAAAAAAAATAAACAAACTCCATTTTGCCAACATTATGGTTTTTTCCAGTGAATGAAAGCCAAAAGTGTATCCCTTTTAGCATTAGTTTATGGCTATTGTAATAACAGTGGTAGTTTTGCTTAGTGGAGCTCATTTATCTTTGTGTTATGTGCCACGTTATGGGGAAGAGATGTGTAATATTCTGGAACTATACAGCTGTCAACTTTCTGGGCTTTTCTTTGTAAACAACTTGATTAAATGAAGTATCATTAGGAACATTTTTGCTGGGCTTTTGCTTTCCTGTAAGGCTTGATATGTTTGTGAGCAATTTCTCATCTGGGCCTCTCCCCCAGATGATAGTTTTGGAAAAATATGTACTATGGCATTTTGTATAACAGGAAATAAATAATAAAGTTGAGAAGAGCTATTTAATTAGGGCAAGCCACACCTGTTACCTATCTGCGTCTTCTCAGCTTTGCATTAAAATGTTAATTGAGCACAGCTGCAGGATGGGCCCTATCCTCCTGGTTTGGAGAGTCCTTGACACTAATGTCAATTATTGCAGTTCAGCTAGGAGGCAGAACTGATGTTCCTGCACACGCTCCCTTCTTTTTCCACCACTGATGAGGTTGCAGGACTTTTATCATAATGTCAGTTGTACAGTTTTTAGAAATTGAATATTTTAATTTGTGTGTAGATTTTTATTTTTTGCCACTACATGAGCATGATAAAACCATAAACAGCAGATTTCAGAGTTCAAAAAATTAGCATAAATGTACTAAGGTACCTCCCACATATGCCATACCTATCGGTTCCCTACTTTCCTTCCCTTTGTCCATACCACTCTTTGTAGGAGACTCCTGGAAACAAATCAGAACACTTAGCTAGCCACTGGAGAAAGGAAAGAGCCCCTCAGCAGTTGTTGCTCAGGTGGCCAGACTGTTTCACACTGCCTGGAGCCTCCTCTTAATCTCAGCCACAGTCACTTCCTTCTCTGACAAGAAGTCCCTTGTGCCCCTCACTGCTTGTCCCCCCCCAGCCCCTTGCCCCAAGTGCTGAACAATCTGCTCTCTCAGCAGGAGGGGGTCTCATAGTAGCAGAATAGTCAATATTTATGTTGGGAGAACTGTACTTTTATAAAGCATCATGGGGAAAAAAGCAGCAATAAGGATATTAAGACACAGCACATAAAGAACACAAATCTAACCTAATTTAGTTTTTGCATGTAACATTTGCTGTTTAAATATAAGACTAACATTTGTGACAGACCAACTTATAAAAGACTAACCATGTATGCATCTCTTTCTCCCTCTCACCCCCCCCCCCCCTTCTCTGAATAAAATTGCAGCTGGTGTGGACATCATCTCAGTGCAGTCTTTAAGGAATGCTGGGAAAAGGCATAGATGATCTTTTAAAGATAATGCATTTTCAGTTGGTTCACATTGAAATGATTTGACAAGGACGGCATGTTTTGTCTCTGCTTAGAAAGACTGGAACCTGAGTACAGAAACCTAAATTGATTTGATTTTGAATTTCCTTATCTGAAAATGTTTAGAAATAGGAAATATTTTATGATTTATTCCCTGAAAGCCATAAACCCTCCCGTTGGCAAAAATGAAATAGCAGTACATAGCCATTAACGCCATGTTCTGTCAACTTGTAAATACAATCATTATAGAATTTTACGTGTGGGAAATTTATTTTATCCATGTACACTGTGACATTATGCAAGAATAATAGATTTAAGCAAAGAACCAATTTATTGTCTGATGCTCCTCAGTGCATAGTTTTCTAGTGGCAGCAGATTTACAGGTTCATAAGGCTTTTTACAGAAAGTCCTTACAACAGGTTTTCAGAGATACTAACCTTCTCAGAGCTGTCTTTCAAGAGTACCACAAAAGTTTATTCAATCTACAGCAAGCCCAGACCAGAAAGCTGTCATTAGCAGGGCACAGTATAGAAATCTTCTGTGACTGTTTTTACTTTGTGACAGTCACTTACAAACGTAGTGGGGGGAAGGTCTTTCTGCAGCAAGATATGTGAATTAATTTGTTTTTCTGTAATGGGTTGTTAATGTGTGCTCATCAAATGGGTGACCAGTTGCCTTCTTTGAAGCTAGTGAACAGAGGGAGGACATATTAGGACAGTTATATAAAATCCTGGGATAGAGTATTTGTGGCTTGCTGCTACATCGGTTATGTTTTCTAATTGCTAGAGAGCAGGCCATAGTTTACACTGGTCTGGTTTCCTGTGTCTGGATTTTTTTTTTCTTTTGGTATATATTAGCTTTTTTGGTTGTTGTTGTTGTTTTCACCTTTCTTAACTGCAAAAGCAGCATGCTGTTTTTAACACTGAATAGCCATATTGCAGCTATTTTAAGTACAATTGTATAGCTTGCAGAGTTGAAAAATGCTCTATGATTGTGGAGGTTGTACTGGTGTTCCTATAGAAAATGCTGCACGACACTTGTCCTATTCCAGTTCAGTATCCTCAGACAGGTATGTGTGTGTGCTGTCTGTCATTATTAATGGAAAAAAGAACACCTTTCTTGTTGATTTGCTGAGAGGACAACTCTGCCTATGGTCTGTACATGTGCAGTAAAACCAGAGAGGTGAGTTTCTGAGTCAATGCTTGTGGCAGGCCCTAGTGGTTGGTACATCTGGTTGCTGGAAATCTCAAACATACTCCCCAGGCACAGGATGTCTGTGCAGTGCATGTACAGCTAATCCCCCAAGCCTCAGGCATGCTGAGTGTACTGCACACATGCTGTGCACTTGATCTGCAGGTGCATTGTAAACCGTGAGGGGTTTCAACACATAGAGCAGGCATGCCAAGGCTACTGCATGGTAGGACATCCTGGCTGCCAGATGACTAAGAAATTCCAGACTGACTTAAAAAATTTAAAAGCCTGCTTAGCAAAATTTCTGTGCAGTAGAGGATGGTGGAAAATAAAAAAAGAAAAAGAAGAAATTCAGATGTATTTTTTTGGTGAATGCCTTTATGTTTATCTCAATTCTTAATTTATTTGGAAACTAAGTGTAGTCATAGCTCTTAATGCAATCAAGGATGTCAAGTACACATTACCATTCTTATACAAAATTCACTTTTTATAAATCCATATAATGGATTTATAAAAAGTGAATTTTGTATAAAAATATAAATTAGTGACAGTGATCTGCACAGATATCGCATAAATGTGAGGGCAGAATCAGATTTCAGTTGATGAGGATGAACTTAAATTTTGTAATTAATTCCCTCTATTGGTAAAATGCTCCCTCTCCTCTTGCTCTCTTTTATGGGCTCCTGCTACCTTCCTTGGGCTCAATCACTCAGTTATGGCACTGTTCAGAGCACAATCATGCTGTAGGAGAGGCTGAATCTCCCAACTGAGGGTGAGAGCTAGGATATATTGTCCAGTATGTTGAGGACAGACTTTAAGGTGGAGAACATTTCCTTACATATTTCT
>NC_089681.1:96505848-96535848 GCF_031753505.1 Anomalospiza imberbis | reverse complement strand
TTTATCCAGTTGATCCTGCACTTCCCTTGCACACCTGATGAGAGGACCATAAGGAATCACAATAAGGAGTTTCTCTGAAGAGCCACGTGCTTGCTGTGTGCAAGAGGAATGCTTTGTCTGGTACTGAAACAGGATTATTGCATCTGAGAGTCTCTGGGAATACCTGCTTAATGGTAGTGAAGTGATTTCGAAACCTTGCCAGTCAGTACTGTGTCAGGTTAATATGCAGGTCCATAGGAGGCAGGATTCTTCAAGATTTCCGAAGGGACATCTGTCTGACATTCTTTGATCTCTGATCTCGTATATCCCCTCTTTTTAACTATCTGGGCCAGTCATTACTTTCTCAAAGCCACACACTGAGAAGATGACACTTCCACACACTCCGGCTTCTAGATAAAAAGAAGAGAATTTGCACTATGAGCTATAGTCTGCCTGACTTTTCCTGGAGGCCACCATGTATTGCAATGATGATCCAATAGAAGGTTGATTTCTGGAAGAAAGTAAATAATAATTTCCCTTATAACATCAGTTTTAAGTGGCATGATATAAAATCAAGTTCTCCGGATTGTCAGTTTTTTTGACCTATTTGTTTTGCAGTAATCCTCATGGATTTCCTTGGGGACTTCAGAATTGATGGTATGCTATGGTGTGTGCATGATGATAGAAAGGTGGCAAATATGTACAGGATATCCTTTCTTATTTTAAAGACTTGTACTTCACAAAAATTGATACTTTTTTTTCCCTGTCAGTTACTGCAGTTCCTCATGATCAAAGCTCGATAAAAAAAAAAAAATCATGTATGCTTTATGCCATCCATCCAATTACTCTGGGTGGAGCTCTCTCTCTGTGTATGTTCTGAAGATTCCTAAAACAAATTACCCTGTGATATTGTTTCAGATGCAATAGTTTTGTACCATTGAAGCAAAGCAAACTGTAAATTGCAAAACAAAGAATAAAACCATAATTACTGCTTTCATTTATTCATACCATATTAATGCAATATAATTATCTGTCAGGCAGGATTTTATGAATACTCAACAGAAAACCACCAAATGATTGTTCTAATGAACACATAAAAACTAACACTTTAAAGCAGTAAATCTCATTCTGTTACTTTTACAGTGACAAATGCCTTTGAACTTTATAATTGGAAATAATGTATTTTGGCACCCTGTAAAAGGCTCTTCAGAGTACTATTGTTTGGAAGTATTTCAAAATGGACAGAAGTGCCAATGGGATATTTTAAGAATTGTTATGGAGATTTTTTCAATGCACCTATACAGGGAAATATATTTTTTCATGTGCATTCTGGTCTCCTAGAGAGTTCTTAAGGAATTGGGATCCTAAATAAGTCTTTAGGTTTGGATTATATACAAACCACAGTAAATGGAGCTGCTTGAAAGCACAGTGAAACCACGAAACCAAAATTTTTTGAACATTATAAAGGATTAAATTTTTTCATAGGGACTTAAAGAGCACAGTTACCCACCTCAAACATTATTAAGGCCACAGAAGGACTTTGCTATGAAATAAGCACAGAATGGAGTGACAGGATGGTTCTAACTCAAGGCCTGGTGGAGATGAGACCTGGGTAGCACATCCTGAGTAATCCAGACAAAAATCTCCACTGTGGCAAACTGTGAAGCAGTGACTGCTTGTACACATATCATTGGTCAATCAAAGATCACTGCTGTTTTGAGGACAGATGGCAACTGTGGCTACCAACAGCCACTCCCCGAAAGAGGCCTTTCTGCATTCCTGGAACCTGGACTGTAAATTAAGCCTCCATGACAGGAACTTGTGATAAGATTAGGTGGTAGTTTTGCCTGGTTATTATCTCCAACATAGAAAGATGGTGGAGAAAAATGTATCACTAAAAATGGGCACAAAGAATGCAGAAGAAGGAAAGCCTACTCAACAACTGCAGTGAAATCAGTTTGGACTGGGCAAAACGTGATTTTGACAGGGGAGATTGAGATCATCAACTCATGGCCCACACACCCAAGAAACTCAGCAACTCAAAAGACAGAGCATGGGACTAATTAGGGAGGGACTCATTTAACCAATAGAATAAGAGAACTGTGTAGTCAGTGAGCATTAATTCCTTTGTTTGTTAAAATGTATAAATACTGAGAAGTTCTGAATGACCTCAGAAACCTCACCATGGAGAAGCCCAGGATGAAAGAGGACCAATGGGACACTGCTGGATCCATGGGTGATGACTATCTTCTGTTTAATTTCTTTCTCTCTCTCTCCAAGAGTCCAAGAGTCCTGACCACCCCCATGAAAAAAAGGAAAAAAGGCTATCTTGACCTTCCTGAGTTAATGCATTATTTAATAACATTTACAGAAACACTTTACTAATTGTTGCCACCTTTACATAGCCCTAAAAGGCTTTTAAAGTACACAATATTAAATAAAACCACAATTGTAACAGGCAGAGTTGATTTTAAAGAGCACACATAGTGAGGAAGAAATCAATTAAAAAAATTGTGAAGTTCAAGGCATAACTTATCTTTCTGCTCTGGAATTTCCTTTTTTTGGCCCATCAAAATGATGGGCAAACTGTTGGTACAGGGTATACTAGAACAGTGGCCTGATCTAAGTGGGGGAAACTACATCATATTTAACGTAGTTCTTCTCCAGAATTGATAGAAGAAAATTTATTGATCTAAAGACTTTTGTATTTTGTTCTAAATGTCCTCTATCCTCCATCTTTCGGAGAAATTCTGTATTCAAAACCACCTTGATTCTGAATTATTTCTGTGTTGAACAGGATCTTTCTGGGATTAAAAAAATCACATAAAAACATGCAATGCTTGTGCACTGAGTTGCTGGTGACCAGACTGTGATATCCTGTATTGTGGCTCTGTATGGATGTTGTATCAAAGATGGAGGGGAATCTCTTATGCTAAAGAAATAATGTTCTAATGCTTCCTTCAAGGTTTTCAATCTAAACTACAGGGGGAAAATATTGACACTCAAACTTTAATTGGCAAAAAAATCTTGCTTTTTTTCTGTAATTAAATATGCTAAATGATGTTAATCTTTTAGCCCCTTAGGAAAAAAATACCCCAAACCCCTGAGTGCATAGTGGAATCTATTCTTTAAATAAAGATCAAATGTCAAAAGTGCACAACAAGATGCAAAACAGTGTGGTTAGGTGCAAAAGAACATAAATTATCTTCTCTAAAACAGCTTTAATATAAGCCAAAGCCATTTTCTGTTAGAGTGCTGCCATGCACTTGAAGGGTCAGGAAGCTCATTTTC
This sequence comes from Anomalospiza imberbis, assembly GCF_031753505.1. Lineage (NCBI taxonomy): Eukaryota > Metazoa > Chordata > Aves > Passeriformes > Viduidae > Anomalospiza > Anomalospiza imberbis. Next base: position 96,532,578 of record NC_089681.1, on the reverse strand, counting down.
CTCAAGTCTCAGCCTATAACACTGGTGCAGGTGTAACATACCTAAATAAGCATCCACAATAATTTTTTCATAAATGTAGAGCGACACAGGAATTGAGATGCAATTATTTAGAATTTGTGGGCAACGGAGATGGTTTATTTGGTATGTCAAGTACTGACTTCCTAGAGAGAGAGAAACCACTCACTGAAATGTCTAAACTTTTACAATGTGTTGGTATGGTGGCAGCATTAAATAGATAGCTTTTATAGGCATCATGTGTGCAATTTTTGCAAAATCTTATTCTATTTCTGATCGAAACTTTTAGGAGTCTTTGGGTTAGACAATGGCAAACAGATTAATAATTAGCAAAAAAAAAAAAAATCCTCCAAAAAACAACAAACCCAAATCATATAGTTCAGGCAATAGATTAGGTAGTGATGTGCGTTTAGTATACTTAGACTTAAGGAATTAACTGAACATAAAAATGTATTTTTAAAAGGCCTAGGGGTTAACCTTTGTAAGTAGAGCAGTTTAATTACTTTATAGTATACTTATACACTATATACTTAGAGAGTCTAAAAAAATAAGTTTGTTTTTTCTTAATATTAGCCTCTCTTGAGTCCTCCCTGTATTATGTGAAATGGTCTCTTCAAATACTAGAAACTGCTGAAAACCATTTAGCAATATGCAGTGGCTGTTTGAACCATATCCTTCAAAAGAGCAAGGATTTCTAAGACAGTGTTCTTGATTCCCCAGGCCAGTGGGGAAGACATTTGGATAAAGTTATTATGCTTCAGGCTGACGTCAAAATAGATTTTTGCTTTATTACCAATGGATTTGTTTGAAAGTATGTTTATATCTGTACTACAAATCTTATCTATTTATCATTACTGCAGCGTCAGTCTGGTTGGAAAGTGGCAGAATCCCAAGTCTGATTGTGAGGCTGTGGAAGGCCGGAGTGAGGATATTGAACCAATAGTTGGTATTTTTAACAGAACACAAGGGACCTGTAGTGCTCCAGTGATTCTGTGATGCATGTGCCACACCCTGCCCTATTTCAAGAGCAAATGGGAAGGATCCTGCTCTTATTCCCAGGCACTCTGTTGACTTAAAAAGTGCACCTGGCTCACCACTGTGGTATTGGAGTTTAAGCTCATGTTCATTTGGTTCTTAACCTGACCTAGGGTCTTTCCTAATCGTCACAGGCTGCTGGTTTGTTTAAAAATTGGGAGTTTGAAACATTGTGGCCAACAGACAGTGGGTAGGATGGGTCACACTGTGTCTGTGGTTTGTCTTCACTGCTTTTCTTACTACCTCTTGGCTAGAGACTTGATGTGACTTGTTAAATTATGCACATCAGTGTAAGAGAGTTCGTTCTTCCCAGAAGTGCTGGCTACACTTGGGTATCTTGATTCTGTAGGTGAGGTTAAAAAGGCATTAGATTGAACCAAGCTCTAGTGGCAGCAATTGGTTGGAATGAAGACCTATCACTATTAAAGCTCCTCAGCCCTTCTTAGGCTGGTCTTCAGACCAGCGGAGTAAGGCTGCATGATTATGTTAGCAGATACTTCAGGAGAATGAGACCCCAACTCTGGACTCCTTATCTATCAACTGGGAAATACGTATTAAAATCTAGAATAGAAATTGTTATAAAATAATAAATGCAACTGGTTTCTCTGAACAAGTAACAATGCTCTTTGTTATTTTTTATCTGTGTAAATACATTTTGCTGGAGAACACTAAGTGTAGCAACAAGATAAACATGTTTGTTTGCTTTGGTATCTTATTGCAGCTTCTTTTATTGCATCTTGAATTTGACCCCTTTCCTTGAAGTTCATGTTTCTCTATGTGTAGTATTAATTAACAACACTCTACAAAATTTATGCATATTTTGAAGTTCTTATGCACTTATGTGGAGTTCTTTCCCCAAAAATGTTGGGGAATTTTTTACTTGCTGTTGAGCCACTAAACACTCTAGTATAGCTGTGTGGTTGGAAAATTTTGAAAATAATGTGTCTTCTGAAAGGCATGAAGCATAAGATCACTTGAAAAATCTTGTTAAGTTTAGCCCTGTTGCTTGCTTCCACTTGGGCCAATGTCTTTACAGTTTAAAACAGTTTCTCCTTGAGACAGCTGCTTTCATTCACAGTCAATTTAATTCATCTGGGCACAGTTTTTGATGCTATAAGTACTTTGAGCTCTGCTGCAGCATGTCTTTGATACTGTCTTTCTGTTCCTGTGGTTTATGTCAAAAACTAATCAACTTTACAATCCGGTGAATTTATTAAGTAACCCAAGAAAATATATTTGTTTTGCATATTTTTTATTAATCTTCTGTATTTCTTAACAATGTTTGCAATATAACTTCTGATTCTCTCACCTGTGAGTTGGTAAAAGAAAATATATTTTCCTAAATTATATTTTCCTGCGCATTGCACTGTTCACTATTCAAAATGACTTTTTTAATAGTTTGAGATCTTTATTTTATTCTTTCTGTAATATAGGCCTAGGACATTCTTTCCTTGCTTCCAGGAGAAATTGTATAAATTTGAAATACATTAATTCTTTCTTCTCCCATACATGCTATTTTTATTTTTTTAAGTTTCTCAGAGCTTTCTTTCTCTTCTCTGTAATTTTAAAGATTACACCATGCTGAAATCTTTCTGTGCTGTCTTAGTGCACTTCCTTCCTAACCTTTCTGCTTTATCCAAGATTTAAAAGTTTAGGTTTTGTTCCACTTTCATCTACTGAAACCAAAAGTTTCTGCATTAATGATAGCTAAGATGCAGCCCTCACTGCACTGATTGATGATATAATAACTGTATCAGACTTGTGTTTTTAACTGAAATGAAATAATTTACTGTTTGGCTTTTAATACTGAATTGGTTGATGTTTCTCACAGGCTTCACATTGTCACGAGCACTCACAGAACAGAACTCAGTTTTTATTGGCTCAAGAGCTTAGGCATGGTTAGGAAGGAGTAAAACTTTATTTCTAACACTAAAAAGTTAATGTTTTTAAAAATATCTTTACAACAAAATTTAGAATTCTCCTACTGACAGACTATTATATTGAGTGGGAAAAAAAGAATCAAATCATATTTGACTTTGTTTAAAAAAATATAGGTTGTACTGAGAGCTCCTTGGCTGTCTCATTTAAATACCACCCCCACCACTCCCATTTTATTATCTTTTTAATTCTCTGTGGAACAATGTATGTAACCACAAATGAAGTATGACAACTAAACTTTGGTTAATGCTTTTTTTTCTTCTTGGAAATAGGTTATCAGATTTCAGTAACCTGTAAGCTATGATAATGTACATATGGCATTCCTTGTTCTATTGGTATATTTCTTGTTCATTTGGCACCAGCACTAGATGCATTAATCTGTACACAAATATGGTTCTGAATCTTTTTCTGCAAGTTTAGGAATCTTGTCACTTGAGATATCATGGAAGCTGGTTTCTAACCATATGAATAAATCTTTGACCTATGGATAACCTCACCTTCTGCCCTCACCCTTCTTTTTCTACAGTTTTAGAACTTGTATCTCAAAATTTTTTTCAAACTGTTTTGCAGGTTTGCAACTGTGGGGATCAATTGAAGTCATATACCAGAGGAACAAATATTATCTTTAAAAAGACAAACACCAAATTCTAGTTTGCACCTGCTTCAAGGCCACGTGCAAGTTCTTATAGTTTATGGACTTGTGACAGCTGCTTCAACCATTTAGCTTAAGTACCTCCAATAGAATGTTATGTGTTCGCCTTGTCCAGTTATTCAAGTAGATGTGCTATGGAAACATCTTGTTCTGATTATAGCTCTTCTGTATGTTATCATCTCCCTCCAGAGAAGGGGCAGTGGTAGCAATGGCTACCTTGGCTATACTGAAGAGTGTTTCTGCCCTAATCAGTCATTCCCTTTTTCTGTACATGTTGCTTATGGTACAGGAAAACTGGCAACACAGGGAATATCAGGTTCCTGATGCCTCCTGCTGTACAGGTGGGAGGAATTGGGATGATGCGCCATCATGTCTTAACATGTTTTCCCATGTACTAATTGCTTACACAAACACTTGTGCAGTTTTTTTCCTTGACTATTAATGTGCTCTTAATTATGGGTTAATTTTTTTTTTTTTTTTTTACTAGCTTTGATGATTTTGTGGCCTGAAGAGTTGAATGGGTTGAAGCTGGAAGTAACCAGTGTCCTCTTTGCTGCACAGTACTGTGTACTCCAGGGTGTGCATGGAACTGGAAGACAGTAATCTGCATAGTAAAAGAAGGCACCATTAATTATGCAGCTATTGCACTGTGATGAGTGGATAATTCTAGGTTTCAATGGCCTTGAATCATTATAAGGGTTTTCTAATGTATTAACTTTTTTTCACTGATCTTGAGAGACACAAGCAAGCACCTGAAGCTGATAGAATTAACCACAAGGATCCTATTGCTTTGCCGACTTTCCCTTTATTCTTACGCATATGCTTACCATTCTCTTTGCTTGGAGTTTGCTGTTGCCTAAGCTTCCTTCCTCCCATCATAACTTAGGAGCATTCAGGATTCTGTTCTGTGACAGGTTTCAGTGGTGAAAACATCCCAATGTTAGAAGTGGTAACGTCAGGAAAAATAAAAAAGACTGAGGCAGTTCTGCAGTGCAATATAGAAGAATATACTTTCTGTTCTTTCTTAGGAAAATATCCTGTAGTCTTTTTTCTGACATATTTAATTTTTCAGTCACTATTTTTTCAATTATTATTAATCAAGAAGGGATGTGCTGTGTCCTTATTTGAAATCTACTTCTGAAGTAGGCCGTAGGCAATAGTCCCACCTTTCTGCAGTGAATTTGAAAGACCTGTAGCGGAGGCGTCCCTCCCGCCGTGGCCGAGAGCGCAGACGGGATCGGGGTGCGAGGCAGCTCCCGGCTCTCTCTGGGTGCGGATTCATCCCTGCCGGTTAGCGTCCCTGCGGTCACTAGATGGCAGTCTGTCCTCCGGGATACACAGAACCGCCGGACCTGCCGCCCGAGTCCAAGATTAATATGATTTGGATCGGTTCAGTCAGTATTAAATCACTTAGATTGTTGATGAAACAAAAATTTACATCAGAGATGAAACGCGCTGTTCACACTGAAACTTGAGTTCTGCTGCCATGGAGCATTTGGATTCCGGCAGTGCTGCTGCTTCTCTTTTCTCCCTTGACCCTATCCTAAATTTTCAGTTTATGTGAGGTGGTTTTCTTCATTACATATATATGTATACTTTTTTTTTTTTTTTTTTTTTTTTGTGAGTGGGTGTAAATAGTGTAAGAAAGGAAGTTGAAGGAAAAGTTGTGAATAAGTCTGAAATTTTATTTGTGTCTTCATAGATTACTAAACCAAAAAGGGCAGGGAATATGCAGCTTACTGTCAAAAGTGTTGTACTTCTCTTGTGATGATAATTTCCAGGGAAACTTGTAAGTGTTCCACTGCAACACTTATGTATCACCTAATGTTTTTTTAATACGAAAACAATAATTAAAAAATGGTATATCTCTTTGCAAAAAGATTGCATTTGCAGTTCTGCATTTATCATTTTTATTAATAGCTTTCAAATTTCAGTGGCCATTCTATTTTTCTATTTAATAAAAGGAATTTAAAAAAAACAAACCACATCTTAGTTTTCAATTTCTTTCTCTTCTAAAAAACTGGTTTCAAAAGCTATTAAAACTCTTATTTAATACTACTCTTTTAACACCACGCTACCAAAAAGAGCTTGAAATATGTTTAATTATATAAAAAATGTTTTCAGAACAAACACAAAAATGTACATATATTGCTTGAAGAGTATTAAACTATATAATATTTAGATTAGCATGTGTTGCATGCATTGTTTTTACTATTTCCCTGAAAAATGTTCAGGAATAATTTTTAGAAATTCAACAATCAAGCAGATATCTGGTGTATTCTAACTCATTTAACCATCCACTGCCTTCTGCATTTTTTTTTTCTCAACAGTCAATATTGCATCAATATCATCATTAGAAATTTTAACAATCAAATGGATTTGCAGTGCATGCTTATCACGATTAGCAAGCACATGCTGCATATTTCTATTAACAGCACGTCAATATCATCATTAGAAAATCAACAATCAAATGGATCTGTAGAGCAAGCATATGCTGAACATCATAATATTTAGAATCCAAAAAGGCTTTGTTTAGTATAAGTCTATTTCTGCTAGTTTATTTTTTCTTCTTATAGAATGGCTATCTAGATGCCATATTTTAATGTAAAACTTTTAAAATGGTGTTTCTGTAAATATAGTATGATATACACCTCTGCCACAAACTCCAGTAATAGGGCATTAGGATTCACAAAAGTATCATAAAAGTGTTTATGAAAGACTTATAGCATATTATGCCTTTCACTTCGCAACAAAAGCTTTAATTTTCCAGGGTAACATTAGTACTGCATACATACAGCTATTTATCACTTTTTCCTTCTTGCCTTTAACTATATAAATGACTTTAAAATGCTTTCTCTGTACATATTATTAACTTGTGGTTTAAAGTCTACTATTTGGGGAAAAAACCCGAATAAAAAAACAACCCAGAATTTACCAAGACCCAAAACTTATTTCTCATGTATTTTATTAGATTTATATAATGAGTGCATCTTAGCATTAGCATTCTAACATGATGAAAATGTAGTAGCAATAGGGTCTAATATTGTGCCATATGCTGCAGAATAAATAGCATGCCCCTATTACTGTAAGATAGGAAACAATTAACTGTTCTCCCACATGCATATGTGTATTCCCTCTTTTGATGCTGATCAAGTGCAGGAGATAAAGGAGATTTACATTGATAAAGGAGAAATATTGCAATTGGTAAATTCACTTTTGGATAGCCAAGGAGTGTAGAAATTTTCTCTGAAGAACCAATTGAACCAGTTACCTCTAGAAAGAAGTTTTTTATATTAGTTTCTAAAGATATTAATTGTAAACATAATGGAGAGATGTGATGAAAGTTGATTTTGTGACTTTTGTAAATTACAGTTATTGCTGAGCAGAATTTTGGCTTTCTATCTTTACTATCTTTGAAATACCCATTTATTTTTAGGCTTGCTTTAAATACAGTAATATAATAAGGAATGGCAGAGTCCTACTTTAAAGAACCATTTGTTTGGGTAGTAAAAATATAGCCTCTCAACATCCTTAACCAATTACCCATCTTCCTTTAGGCTGTTTATGGCTTGTAGGGTAATGGCTCCAGCAGAGCTAATAGCCAGCTCCAGTCTGGACATCATTGCAGGAGAAGAATTCACTTCTCCTGGAGATGAGTACTGCAGTGTCCCCAGCCTGTGTGAGGTCTCTGTCAGGATCACGCTCCTGACATCCTGCAGTAGGTGAGGACAAGGACACAGCACACACAGCTTAAAGACAGATAGTTTAACCTTGCCTAACTTTTCACCTTAGCTACTGCTGTTTTTCATAGCTCCTTTTTCAGAGCTGATATAGTAACTTTATGGGTGTGGAAGCATGATTTTTATCTTGGTATTGGTTTAAGGATAATCAGGTCATCTGTAGAAAAAAGCCTGAACTCTGACTCTTGTCATTTAGAACCAATGATCTCCCTAGCCTATCTGCCTTGACTGTGTACTTCAGCAATTTGATGATGTTGATTTATATGAAAATGAGTATTACGCTTTTTCTTAATTCATGTCCACTGTTTGCTGCATTAAATAAGTTCCTCTGCTGTAGTCATGGTAATTGTACATTCCGGACTTCCTTCTGATACATCTGTGCCTCATGGGAGCCAGTCACATGGCAGCTTCACAGAGATTTTATATTTTTATATGTTTTATGTCATCAAATTGTGTCCCCTCTGCCTCTATCCCATGCAGGGGTCATGAACCTTAGGTTCACTAAGAGCATAAACCAGGGCTAGATAAGGAAAAGCTTTCTGGAAGCTTGCATGGATAGTACAAGCACAAATAGAAACTGCTGACAGCTAAGCTTTCCTGTCAGGTAGTTATGCTCAGCTAACACAATAATAATTTGCACAGAACAATAAGTTGTATTGCTGTATATAATATTCTTTTTTCTAATGACTCATTATCCTAGGATGATGAGGAGATGAGTAGAATGTAAGTGTATTAAAACATAATTGCTTTTCTATTCAAACAAAAGCATGCAGCGTACACATTGTGACAAATGCCTAATGAATATGAGTGGAGCTTTTTTGTTCTTTGTCAGTTTATGGCAATGCCTGCCATAACTGCCTGTTTAAGATCTTAATTGCTTTTAATTTTAACAGTTACCTGATAGCTGCTTTTGGTTGAAGAATCTTGCAAAAGACTATGCTGCTTCACTGCAAATGGAAGGTTGTTTGCAAACCAAGAGTGTCAACTTCTATGATTCAAGTTGAACAATTATAAGATTAATTTTGTATAGCTCCTGCTACTGTACCATAAATAATTGTGTCAATATTGCCCCAAAGCAGTTTCTTTCAATCCATGGGTAGACAAAATTCACTAAAAAAAAAAAAACTTTGAAAATATTTAAGAGAAAAAATGTTAAACATGTAAATGCTAAACATATAAACAATTTGCCTCCCATAAATGTATTACCACCAGAATTGAATAAGAAACTGTGAGAGTTAAAGTCAACCTTATGCAAGCATTTATGTTCAGTTCCCATAATCATTGGTAAAGTCCTAAACATATGTTGCACTGGTGTCCTAGGGTGACATTATGATGCTTGTATCCCCAGTCGTCTGTTCTGTTTATGCCAGATATTATATTCTGTGCCTTCAAGACTGGTTCTAAGAGTGCAGGCAGAGAGAAGACGAAGCACGGAGTTTGTTATCAGAGACTGCACTCACTCCTCCACACTCGGCCCTGAGACTGTGTCATCTGGGCATGGACGGAGCAGAACAGAGCACTCCTTTGCTTTTTAGTTAGTTTAGCTAGCTATAGCAGAGAAGTCTTCCCTGAACTGTTTTTCTCTTTCCCTTTTCTTGGAACTGCTCGAACCTGCCGTAGACTGTGACCCAGTGAAATACCAAGGGCTCGCACTTTGTGGCCTACAGGGGCCTACTCTGGGCAGCAGCCTTTCCCAGTGCCGGAGGGACTGATAACAGAGCGACCAGCCCAGGAGAAACTTTCTGAATTTGTCATCTCTTCAGAGCAACAAATGAGTTTTGTCATCTGGTATTGCTCATCTTTTGTGCTGGGGAGTGCTTTGCCTGTTAAATAAACAGGTTTTTTCCACTTGTCTTCGAGGAAATTTTTCCCAAACTGATTGGGGGGAGGGGCCATGTGAATTTGCTTTCTGAGGGGGTTCTTTTTGTAGGTTTTCTCCCAAACCAGGAAAACTGGCTAATTTTTCTCTTCAGGTGACACTAGTCCTGGGTAGTCACTTCCAGGAATACATTTGCATTTGGAAGATGCCAAGACAAAATTTCCTTCCACTTACAGAATTATAGTGTCCCTTTTATGTTGATGACCGACCAATGCCTGGGCTGTAATTTTTGAGTCTTCATTTAACATTATCTCAGCCAGAACCACCATTGTATGTGGTATCTTTAACTTTGTATCTATCCTGACTCAAACCACTGGAGTGTTTCCCAAATGGGTCAGTGGATATCCAAATAGTGCCTGTGCATAATAACAATAACTATGAATCACTTCCTGCATTTTTTTTTACTGGGAAATTTCAGTCTTGATAGCTCTATCTCATGACTAATTTTGCCAGGGCCATCATCATGACATCCATGACAGAGATTGTAGTTAAACTGTCTTGAGAGCCAAATCAAGACAGCTCACCTTTTTACTCCTCTCAGAATTCCATAGTGAAGGCAGAAGGACAAATATGTACATATTCAACTGCACCAAGGTGGGGTGCTGTGCAGGCACAAGGCAACAGGGGTTTGTGCCTCAGCATCCCCTGGAGTGTGGGGTGAACATGCCACCCCTGACAGGGGGTGCCAGAATGTGCCACCATCAGATTGAACATGCCACCTATGACAAAGGGTTATCGTGAGATGTTTGAATATACTTTCTCCTTAAACCAAGTGGGAAAAAAGATCTGTTTTACTAAAACTAAATGTAATGACATATGACTTGTGTAGAGCAGTCCAAAACTGGCACTTTATTTTTTTATGTTGCTTTAAATGTTTTCAAAAGTTGTATGTTTTTGCTGCTTAATTAAAGCTTAACTTTATGAAAGCCATGATATACTTCTTGAGGACAGTGACATGCTCTTTCCAAACGGTACCTCTTTACTAGTTTCCCTGCAAACAGATGAGTGAGCCAATACTCAGTGTATGTGATGGCCAGATATGCTGCTTGGCATATTGTGGGACTACAGAAGTACTAGATGCTTATGTGTAGTCTGGTTTCTCTGACACAGTGTTCTGACTTCTACTTTCTTCTTTTTGCTTGCCATCTTGGTATCAAGTCAAGAGCTGGAAAAATGTTGTTCAGACACATACACAGTTTACATATCACTCTTGTGCCTCTTTGCCTGCTGGATGGTGTGCTCCTGGGATGCAGTTCCAGCTCTGCAGGCTTTCTGCTTTCACAGGTTGTCCACCTAAGAGCTACAGGGCAGTCTCAAAGCACCTCTTCTTGTGGTTATGGAAGCGCTCCTACTCTGCATAGACTTTCATGTTGTGATGTCGCTGGCTTCCCTTGTACATCCCTGCCATGGTGGTGAGGGAGGGATTACACAAACGCAGGGGAACTTCACCTGTCGAGCACTTGAGAGATTTCTGCTATCCAGCCCAGTGCTTATACCCAAGCTGGCAGAGTGTCTGGAAAGCAACACAAGAAAGGTACTATTGGGTCTAAAATGGAGCCATGATGAGAAACTAAGATTATTGGATGGAACAAAAGGACATGTTTGAGCTTGGATCATAGGTCATGCAATTGCCAGGAATTCTTACAGAGATATCTCAGTGCTTAGAGTGGCAAAACAGAGCATGAGATTAGAAAATTTTGTTTCCTGCTATTAAACAACTGGATTCCCCCTAAATGCTCAGTGATCTGAAATTTGTTCTTGGGACTTCTGCATCTTCACAACTGAGATGAACTATTCTCAAAGTGTTGCCATTTCAGCTTAGCTTTTGGGTTTTGTTGTGGGGGCTTTGTTTTTTTTTTTTTTTTTTTTTGTTTTTTTTTTTTTTGGTTTTTTTTTTTTTTTCATTTGTTTTTTGGTTTTTCTCTTTTTTCTCTAACCATTGACTTTTTTTTCCTTCAGGGAATTTGATCTTAAAATTTTGTGCTCACGCAAAATGTCAGAATGTCTGCATTATAGACACAACCCTGACGGGCATTAGCTTCCTGAGGTATATGGAAGTTAGTCAGATGGATCCTGGTTGTGACACACAAAAATACCTGAGCCTCTCTGCAATCCAAGACCTCCCATTGTCCTACCGTTAGGACAGGTTCTGCCAGTTGCACTGTATTTTCTGGTAGCAAGTTAGCTGTACTAAAATTCTCTGATTCTATGAAAATAAAGCTGCCTCTATCCTGCTACACTTTATGTCTGATGCACTATGAATAAACACACTACTGTTGCTGGAATATGAACTACTTTTTAATGAGTGACTTGCAACAGTGTTAGGTTGTCTTCCTCAAAAATGAAGAAATTTCTTACTCTGTGTGAGACTGGACAGAAATAATGTGTAGTTGTTTTTAAACAGTGAGGTAAATGATAACACACATCATGCTTTTATAGGTGTCAAAATTTGAAGAGATCAACTTTTTTTTTAAACTGTTTATGGTATGTAGTAAAATATTTTTGATCCTGCATTCATTGCCAAACTTTTGGTAAAATTTGACCCAGATAATTTTTTTGACATATTTTTTTGTGTTGTGCTTGCTTTGCTTGATTCTTATATAGATCTCTGTTTTGCAATGAGGTCTCATATGTCACAGAACACAGTATTTGTTTGAATAACACCTACCTAAAAAAAAATAAAATTAAAGTATACATTTTAATTTATGTCTATATTTATATGCAGTATTCAGGGATGAAATTCCCCAAAACTGATCTATTTTACTTCCCATGTCTTCTAAAAAAAAGGTGCCACTTTTCCTTTTAATTAATACATTTAAGTAGATACCTACTTTATTACCAAAGCACTAGAAAATGTATTGCAGTCTGAGATTACGGACTACTGTATCTGAAGGAAATAGTTTTCTGTAAAATCTTAATGTAACTGCATTAATTTTTCTCATTGCTTTATTCTATGTGCAATATTGGTAGTCATTGGAGAAGTATTCTTCAAATGTAGAGGGCATGGAAAGAAGGAAAAAAACCACCCTAAATAATTTAAACCGATTAATAGCTTGTACTCTTCTATTTCTCTTTCTCCTTTTAAGAAGGTTTTGCTTAGATTATTTGTTCACATACTGAAGAGGAATGGGGATGTGAAGAGATATTATCAAAAGATAATACCTGGCTCAGCTGGCAGCAGAGAATGGGTTGTGATTAGGTAGAGAAGTGTTCCTATTTTTCATGCATAGTTTTGTTTGTAACCTCTGTTTTCACATCTGGCTCTATACTTGGAGAAGTTTTTGTTCTTTTAGTACTCTATTTACTCTGTGGGATTTTTTTGGTTTTTTTTTTCCTTCTGTTCCATCATTGCAGACTTTTCCTTTTTAGCTATTGCCATAGCTCCTTGGGACGAATGAACTTCACATTGTGCAGTAGGTTTTTGAATTTGTATTTGGGACCTTTAATACTCAATATTTCAGGCTACAAGGCCCTCTTTTGGGTCTATGGGTACATTTCATTTGAAGCTGACCTTGTAGGTTTCTGTTCTGTTGCAGCATTCCCCACTCACAGAGTTTTTCCTTCTTTTCAGATTAATTTTCTCACTTGAGTGTTACATTCCTCAAAGGCAAAGCAAGTTGTCTGCTTATTTTGTTCATGAGTTTTCCACAGATCCACAAATATTGCATATTATAGGATTTTCATGTCACCTCTCCTCCATATAAATGGCTAAGGATTGCTTATATATGGGAATTGAATTCAAAGAGAGCATAGTAAACAGCAGTCCAGCCTATGCAAAGTATATCTTGAATCTACAGCTGCTGACCTATTTGCGTCCTGTCTTACCCACAGATGCTTGTTCAGTTATGATGCACAAGCACTAGTTCTGCTTTCTTGCTGGGTGTCATCACTTCATAAATATTGCTATGTCTTGCCTATGGTCTCAGCACCCTGGATTTCCAATATTTGGAAAACGCTTGCTGAGAAGTAATTTGGCATATTATCAAATGGCTGCAGCCCAGCAATAAGGTATAGCTGGAATTTTTAATATGAAGTTGGCAGGTCTCATGTCTGAACCCTGGCATTTATTTCTTTTTCCCTAGTTAGTTTATTTCTTTAAAATAAAAAAAGAAAAACCAGGAAGTATTTGCAGAAGTGAATTAGTAATTTCATACGGAAGAGCAGTAATTGTTCCTTTTGCAATTCTAAAAGTGACAGAGTTTCTCTACAGAGTTTTTTCCAGTTTAGTTTTCAGGTTAACCTTAGTGGGGAAAGTAGATGCTGTTCTCTTCAGGGCCGATTTAAAGAAGCTGCCATTATCCTTTTAGCCTAGAAGTTAAAGTTCTATGAGGCAAACTACACTGAAAACAAGGTCATGGGCCAAAGAGCTCTGCTTTTCCAGGAGCCGACTTCACCTCCCGTGGCCAAGAATTAATCTGGTTCTATTCATCCTGGTATTTTAAAGACACCCCAAGATAATAACCTCTTAGTTCTTCTAACTGAAGCTCTTATTTTCCCATAAATGCTTCTGTAAACTTTGGCAATGGATTGGTAGAGTAACTGAATAAAGGTGACTGTGAAGACTGGTGGCAAGGGTGCTCACTTGCCAGGAAAGTCACCTTGTTTCCAAGTCCTGTTTCTAGACAGGACTTAGTTTATTTAGACTAGCAACATGTTAGCGCTGCCTAGTTGCATAGTTGTGTTATATCGGGCCAGAAAGGCTTTTACAAGCCAAAGCTCAAGTAACATAAAAACAGTTTTCAAAATAGAAGGCTGCCTAAGATATGTATACCTTCTGTAGTGGCAGACTGTGTTAGCAACATTTGTTTCTTGCTGTCTGGAAGGCCATCTTCTATAAAAGCACAAATATGGTTTTGAGACATAGACAACTAATTTATGACAGACATTAAGAGCTTGCTAAGGCAAGACAGAAATACCGAAGGAGGCAAAGTAGAAAATGTAGTCATCTTTGTCACTAAATAGCATACTATTAAGACAGTATTATGCTGCACATAAATAAATGTTTGTCTTCCAGGAGATGTGAAGCAGAGTCTCCTGTTGTATGCGTAACAGGCTGTGCACTGACTGTAGCTGACTGTAGCTGATTCTCAAGCATATTTACATCAAATGGGTGTTTGTAAAGTGATTTATTCTTTTCTGAAGGTGAATATATAACCTTCAATCTACTGCAAATTGCACTGAACTGTCATATCTACATGAGGAGGTATTTTTTAGCTATTTGTGTTCATAAAAAAGTTTATGATTTAAGCTATAATAATAGCTAGGGAATAAAGCTTGCTAATAATAGCTAGGGAAAAAAACACCCCACCTTCTCCCCCCAAAAAGAATAAAACCAAAACCAGTCTTCTAAACTTTTCTCATCCTCTTTAACACTTAAGAGCTTACACAGATAAGTGACTCAAAACAAGTTTGAAAAAAATTCTTCATATGGTTATTTTGTTTTGGAATCAAAACAAAGCAATAAGCTATCCTTTTCTTCTTTCTTTCTACCCACACATAAGGACACACAGATCATGCAATACTGTTGAGTCCATTGTTCCAGAATAAGGCAAGAAATGCTCCTGGTGTAATGACAGTACTTAAGAAATACTGGCCTTCCATTTGGTCCTGTCTAGTGTTGGGATTGCATTTGAATGCATTTTGTTTCCTTGTGCCAATTCACCTCCTCTCTGTTTATAACTGTAGAGAAGGAAGGTGACGAACACCCACCTTACACAGCACCACCATGGCTTGTTTTTCTTGTACACATCAAAATGCATGTGAGCATTTCAATGGGGCAACATGTGTTACTAAAATCAACGTTTTTTCTTCATGGTATCTCATTACCTTGACCACCTGTGCTTCTCTTTTTGAAGAATTTTGGATCTGAATTGCTTTTGCTGTGTGAAGCTCGTGAAGTTTGTTTTGGAAAGAGCAGTTAGAGCAGCTCTATTATAGTCTTTAGACTTGGAAGTAAAGATTATCTTAGCTGTTAGTTTGAAGGTAGGATGGAAAGGCCACTGGATGAGGAAAGAAGGAATATTGGTGAGCCCACAGAACAGCTGAGTTGGGAAGTGACTTCTGGAGACCATCTAATGCAACATTTCCTGCTGATAGTAGGCCCAACAGCAGATCGCTCAAGGCTGTGTTCAACTGACTTTTGAATATATCCAAGGAGGTATAGTCCACAACTTCTCTGGGAGATGTGATCTAGTGCTTGATATCTCTCAGTAAGGTTACTGCAGGGTTTTTTACCCCTTGTCTGTTCACTGGGTATCAATGAGAACAGTCTGTTTCTCTCTTTCTCTGACTAGGCATGAGGTTTAGTCAAGCCTAAGATATTTCATAAACATATCTGCTGAGCAAATGGGTAGGCAGAAGATACTTTGGACTGAGATTAGTAGGGAATCTAGTAAAACCTGGGTTTAATCAGCTCAAGAGTGATCATGAAAACTGAGATGTTTTCTGTCTATCTGTTGCTCTGCTGATAGTAGTCTTCAAGGTGTGATGATATTACATTAAAGATATGACTAGGTTAATGAGATCTGATTGCTACTGATTTCTGAATGCATTGGTGCTGTTGGGAAGATTTGCCAAACAGTGAGATGCCAAACACTAAGCTTGTTTTGCTTAGTGAACATGGTTGAAAAGCAAAATTCCCAGCAGGGCTGGCAGTGAGGGATTTCTTAGAGAATTCACCATAAGGAACTGTAAAAAAATTCAAGCTGTGGTTGTTTTTTAAAGAAAAAAAAATAGAAATACTTGCAGTACTGCACATTTCAGTTTTGTTTAGTACCAAATAAGCCAATTGTCACCTTAGGATTTACACAGTTTCTTAATTGTCTTAATTGTCTTAAACTTTCTGATTATTCCCAATAACAGCAGCTATTGGGTGTATAAAGAAGAGACCAGACCAGAACAGGATTTATCCTGTTCTCAGAAATATACTTTTCTTCCTTTTTTTTCCCACTGCAATTTCTGACAGCAGGGTTTTCTTAGGATTAGTCTGTTTAGCAATACATCTGATTTTATAATATTCTTGTGATCTATAAACTTTCAATACCTTATATGAAGAGAAAACTTAATCAGCTGAACAAGGGTTCTTTATATAAATATAATTTTACTGTTTTATTGGTGTAGCAAATATCAACCTCCTAACTTTAGAAAAAAATAGCTGAGTTTGATGTGAAAACTGGTGTATGTGACATGGTAAAGGCTCAAAGCCTACCCCTGTGTGGATTACTAGTTATAAAAGGACTAAACCATCACATTGGAAGTAAGTAGATACATTTCAAGGAAGTTGTCAAACAGATGGAGTTGTCAGGCAGGATCCTCAATTGCTGTACATAGTTTTAGATAATAACATATCATAAAAATAAGACTGAAAACCAGACTAAGAACTAATTTTTTAATATCTATCTGACCATAAGTAAAATACCATACTATAAGTAAATACTATAATACTATAATACTATTAGTAAAAAAAACAAGCTTGTGCAACTTATATTGATTGCAAATGCTTCCCATCTTGTGTTTTACATGGAGAAGATTGGAACCATCCTCCCTTATGCAAGGTTAGAATGCATTTTAGGTGTTTAAGTGAGGCTGTCTGTATATTTCTCTTTTATTTAATTTTTTTTTCTCATTTCTAAGTCTGTTAGACTTTCTGTTTTGCTTCTGTTGATATTTGGAGGCATGCTTGTTCTCTTTGTTTGGAGCCTCTAAATACTTGTTTAATAAAATTGACATGCCAGCAATCACTGGCATATGGTATGGTCACTGTAGTAAAATGACAGAAATTAGTGATGAACTCCACTCTCATTGTCTTTTCTTCATGAAAGCACGATGACCAAAACTGAAGTAGGGTGCTTTGCACTATTTGTGTGCTGGTGTTACATGATACAGACAGACATAGGAGTGTATAGACAGTATTAGACATTCTCACAAAAATCTCCAAAATATCTAGCATCTATACAAGATGAAACACTTTATGTTTACCTCTTGTTAGGCTGTGCAAAGCAGTTGAGAAATAGAGCTCAAAAAGTGGGAAGAAACAGGTAAGTGACAGAAATGGGTCAATGAGAGGATAAAAGAATGTGCATGGGAAGGAATTTTCTTAATTTCCAATTAAGAGAAAGCAGCTACGTACATAGAAGCTTCTGTTTTCCAGAAGCTCCTTCATATGTGCCTGCAAGCCTAAGTTGCTGTTGTCATGTGTGCTCTCCTCTTCTCCCTGCTATTCTCTTTTCCCACCCTCTAACAAAGAGATGTAGAGAATGCAAATAAATTGCCTGTCTGAAATGGAGGGAGCTGTGGGCTTTAGTTGACATTAGTGCATTGTGGAGGGATCCAGATGCACGATACCCATCAAATTTCTATCAATACTAATTTACTAATATCAATAATAATCTGTTTCCCAGTGGATCAGCTTTCTCAAGCAGGGTCTGTGCACTACTTGCAGCTCTCTGAGCCCTTCAACTAAGGTGTCAATAAAGCTGACCGCTGTTCTGGGGCTATTGACAGTTATTAAAAATGACCTTGATGTAATTTCATGCCCATCAAAACAAAGGCCATATGTTAAGGATTATGAAAAGCTACAGTGAATGAAAGCAATGACAGGCTTCTGCTGGGTGAGGGTAGAGGGAGGTCAGCACATGTGACGATTATTGGCTCCCCTCCTCTCCTCCTTTTCCTAAGGCACTGAGCGGTGGTGCCCTTTGGTAGGCAACTGTTATGCTAAAGGCATAATTGGAACAATTTAGAGCTCAGGGGTACACTTTTTTAAAGACCTGTCATAGCATATCATCTCGACAGTTAATGTGGTGTAAAATATCATAAACACTGCTGAGGACCCTGGAGTCCCTATGGCAGGGACTGATCGATAAGACCTAGTAGATGATCTGTCTTCCCTCACAAATATAGGGCATGCGAGAAGCACTCTCACTTGCTTTCTTATTCTGTCACTTTATAGGCATAGTGGGCTTTTATCTGGGTGTCTGTCATGTGAAGGCAAGAAAAAATCCTTTGGGTGTTCCTCAAGCACTGTGATCAATAAGATTTTGAAAAACTCTGTGGATGGCAAATCTAAAACCCAAAATAAATTGGTTCCCATTAACAATCGAAATGTGCCACGTTTACATGCACTAATGATGTTACAGGTAGGAATCCAGAAAAATTATAGGCATCCTTCTCTCTTTGCTCCTAAAAATCAGTTTGCAAGAATTTCCTTATCAACTTATTAAAACAGAAAAAGGGTTTTTATTTTCCTTCTCTTTGGATTAAGAAAATGATTTCCTAATTCAGTAAGTGTGCCTGCAGCCCTCAGGCTAGGCAAGATCTGTGCGTGAAGCTGGCTCTATAACCCTAACCTACCCACAGTGACACCAAAGCCACTTAATGCAGTGATAAAACCAGGCAAAGGGTTTATGGTTTCCTCATGCTCTCACCAGTCCCACCCCCACTGCCTCTAGACTGCTTTTAGAAGTGGTAAATGTTATCTCTGGTTTCCCTTCTGTGAAATCATCCCTCTCGTTATGCTAGAGGACCAAGCAGGGAGTGGCACTGGGTATCCTTGGTCACAACCTGGGCCCTGCAGACAGAAACAGAGTGATTCTTCTCTCATACCCAGATACTAAATCAATGGCAAGACCTCCATGGAAGTCTCCTCAGCGTGAGAGGATAGGCTTTAAATTACAAATCTCTAGGTAGGAAATAAATTGTAAATTTAATTGGCCTGAAATAAATAATTTTATATCACATCAAACTAAAATAACATTTTTTTCCTGTCAAGAAAAGGAAATAAAAATAACTTTAGAAAATCTACAATTTTACACAGGAAATTAGCACACAGGTTTTCCTACAAAACCCAGAACCTTCTCTTAGCTACTTCAATCAGGATTTTATTCCCAGTTTCTTTTGTGTATGGCACAAGGTAAGCAGCTTAATGTCTCCATCACTGTAGATACAGTGTGGATCTTTCAAGATTGTTGTGAATGAAAACATTAATATTCATACTTTTTGTTTTCATGAAGTCTGCAGACCATGTTGAGTTATATGTAAAAATCTATAACCATAATTTAAAAGAAAGCTAGTGAAAATATTAGCAATTTGACCTTAAAGTAAAATATGGCCTGTTACAACTTTTTTGGTTTGGTTTGGTTTATTTCTTTTTTTTTTTCCTTTTTTTTTAATATTCCTTATAGCATAATTCTGTGACAACACAAAATCTAAAGCCACAATTTGAGGAGTTCTCTCTCTGTCTTCTGTGTTGCTCCAAAGATTCAGCAGGTTGGGTAGTGGACAGACACACTTGATGACTGACTTAGGAGAAAAAAAACGTACAGAAAATTGAAATGTTTCTTAATCACGAGTGTCTCCATCCAGTTTACCATTAGATCACATGCCTTTTTTTTTTCTGATCCAGTACTGTGAGCAGTGTGTAAAGGTGGAAAGAAGCCACTAGATAAATGAACAGGTCATGGTGGTTGTATTTGAAATTTACTTAAATACATAATGTAGAGCCTGACTCTGTTGAATTGAGTTATTGGCATAATGGAGTGATTACCATTAATGGCCATTACTCTCCTTCCAAATGTTTTCCTTGATTTCTAAGCAGGATGCACATGGAAACTTAGGTGTGGAAGCCCGTTCAGGGACAGTCTTGTTTTCTTTCCAAGACTGTATTTTGTGGAAACAAAAAACATAACATACAGTTTAGTTTATTGAGAAAACTACTTCTGCTGCTCTGAATGACTGCTCAGAGTATGCACGTTAATGGTAACTAAAACTTGTAATGAAGCATTACCTAGGAATTGCTATGCATGTACAAATATGCTTTTTTAGTTGAAAGTTTGAACTTGAAAGCCTTGAAAATTAAATTAAAAGAAACCTAAGATGTTATGAATATGGTTGTGTTTCCCATTCTGAATTCTGAATTCTGAATCTCTCACTTGTCCTTTTTTATTTTTCTGATAACTTGAACCATTCCCTACACCATAACACTTGTATATCCTATCATCTGTAATGTGCTTATTTGTGCAACATCTCTGTGAGGGAAGGAAGTGTTGTCATAATCAAATTTACAAATAAGCTAGGAAGTATAGGTAATAAAAATATTCATATAAACAACTGTTGAAATTTTAGGGGGTCAATAGAAATATTTGTGCAAAGAAGGTAATTTATCCATTTTTGTCAGGGAAACAGATAGAACAGTCCTCTTTACTAAGAAATCTTTGAAAATGTTAAAAAAAAAAAAAGAAATAATTGTTACTTGAAGGGATGAACTATTAACATCCAGGTCACTTCTCTGCAATAGGATTTATTTGTACTACCTTTAGGAGGAGAAATAACATTTTTCAGTTCTTGATTTTTTTGTTGTCTTTTGGCAAATTAATTTTCTTTTGTGCTTTTTCTTTGGGAGTATTCACCAGGATATATTTTAATGTGTTTACACTAAAAAAAAAATCTCTCTGAGTGTTAGCAAGTTCTCAAGTTTCATGCTGTGAGTTACTTTTTCACTACTAATATTACTGTGCATAAAAGAGAAAGGAGGGAAAAAGCCTCACATATAACTAAAATAAGTGTAAAGTTGCTTAGACAAGGCCTCAGTTATGTGTCTGGTAATTATAATGCAGTTGACTTCCATAAATAATGAAAACCATTAGATTAAACCAAATTATAAAATAAGAGAAATGCAAATAAGAGAAATGCAAATCAGAGAAAGTATGATAAAAAATAATCACATATAAACATATTTAGAAGATCAGGTTGATGATGTGACATAAAGGACTAAGATAAGATGGCAAAGACTGTAAGACTTCTTCCACAATCATTTTTTTTTCAACCTAGCCTTTATAAATTTGAAAGTATTTTATATTTCTGTAATTTATTATGTGAAATTAGCTTTAGTTGGCATGGTAAAGTCTGCTCCCTTTTTCGTAGAAAAAAGCAGTGTCATTCAAGATTATATTCTGGCATTTTATTACACGTCAGATGTGTTATTGCTATATTACCAGATCAAAGAGTTCTAAGTGACACTTTCTAATCAAGACTGTCAAGAGGTTTCATTAGCAAACAGAAGCAGGAAACACTTGGGATAAGGGTTCAATACATATTTTACAGTTCGGAAGGAAGGATAAATCAGACTATTTTTTTTAAGTAGCAAGCAACTTTAAAGCTGTGAAAATGAATATTTAGTGAGATCGTAAGACAATGTTTAAAACAAAAAAATGCAATAATTTATCAGAATGGTGTATTTTATCACACCTCTGTCCTGTTGCTAAATGTGTTTAAGCTGAATCTCTTCTCAAAAATTACTTAAAAGTAATCATTTGCACCCAGTACTTCAACTAATAGAAGAATCCTCCCATCCAGAGCTGGCTCCCAGAAAAGTAATTTTAACATAGCATTAATCTTCATCAAAGTTTTAGTGCTTTTGAAAGATCCTTTCCTGAGAGAACCAAAGATATGAATGAGGAGGAGGAGTAAAATTTGTGGCATACAAATGGCTCCTAACAGCCTGGGAGTTTTTCCTATGCTACTTCTGAGAAGTGTCTCAAGGGGCCAAAAGAAGTGCATATGTCTCTGCATTGCCAGTAGCACTGTTCTGTGACACTGCCATCTGGCTTTTGAGACACACTGTGAAGCCATTTTCGACCTCTTTATAGAGGCTGAGGGTGGGCCTTGGAAGAACCTGTGGAAACAGGCCACAGTATGTGATATTTGTTATCTCTTTGGGACAAATTGGATCTACTGTCTTAGGATTCTTCAAATAGGTGGTTTTGAGATGAGTTTAAGACAGGTGCAAGCATAGATGTTATGTAAAACATACATTTTTTTCTGCTCAGACTTTGGCCATCTGTCCAGCGTTTCTGGATGTTTGACAACCCAGAGAGAGTGTGAGTTCCACATGGGCTTGTAGATGTCTGACAGAGCCATTGTTAGGTGACTTTATGCAGTTCATGGAAGTTACTTTATGCAGTTCATGTGAATGAGCAACAGGCATCTCAAAACTGAAGACTGAATATGGCCTCTTGGTCTTCCATTTTGAGGCTAAAACCTATTAGGGTAAATTTTCCTTTAAAAGAAAATAATTTAAGGATAGACAGAGGTCTTGAAAACGACTTCCTCCAAAATAGCCTTCAATATAAACTTCCCTTAATCTTTACATGCCCACATGAAACTCTTACAGCTGTGAAGATTAGCATTAGTACAAAAACTAAAACAGGTATTCTAAAAGGGAAGAGTATTATAAGTCGTGTTGACTGAGAACAATCCTCATATAGGAAAGAAAATTATGTTTTTTATATTAATGAGAAAAAATATTGAGCAGTTACTAGACCGGTTCCTCAAGGTTCAGTCACTGGACAAAGATTAGTTCATGTTTTTCCTAATATTGAGGATAAAAGGCAAGGATGCTCTAAAATGATGTCTTGGTTGCACAAATCTGGAAGGCATTATAATGTAAAGGTTTGGAAAAATCTGCAGGAAAAATTGGATTATTTCAAATCTTTGCAAGTCCTCCTCAGGCTTAGCTTTGTCTCCTTATTCAGGTACATCTATTACAGGATTATATCAGATATTTTTTATATTGATTTCTTGTATTTAAGTATTTCTGCAAATTAATTAGGATTCTGAACAAGGAGTGGTCCAGCATGGATGCTGATAGGAGGCACATCTGGAATATACTATAAATCTTTTTCTCTCCTGTAAATCTTTCATTTTGTGCATATTAAATGTTTGTATAGAAGTCTATTAGAAATATCTATTTTTTTAAACTTTTATCCTAAAAACCAGTGTATTTTCACTAATCTTTTTTTAAATATGCAGGGACTGGCATCAGTGTTGTTGACCTGTGTTGCCTTCTTTTTCCAAAACTGAGCATTTAATTTCCCTTTAATTGCCTTTAATTGACAAGGGAAAGAATAGACTTCTTCCTTCTTTTCCGAATCAGTCTCTTAAATGATTGAAATACATAATGATCCAGAGCTCTGCCTCCCTCTCTGGCCTCTTTCATCTGTAAAATATATTTGCAGATCTGTTTGCTGCTATGGAAGCACATTTTGACATCCTTACATCATCTGACCGGTTTCACCGCTCACAGTTTGATCCTAGAGCTTGATCCTACTGAATCATATGAAATATGATTCCAGCCTGGTGACTGTGTTCTTCTGTATTAATTTTCTGTGCAAATGTTCTGTCTGGTCAATGTAGCACACAGTCTTTTGTAGTCTAAAGCCACCATACCAGATGTAGTTTATCACAAGGGCCTGCATGCTTTAATGATCTTTGCAATGGACAAGTTCCCTTACTAATGTTGTATCCTATATTATTTACAGTGTTAATTTCCCAGATGTTGGCTAACAATATTTGGAACATGGCAATCAGATTTTGGCCCTTTGTTGTTATAAATATCTTACAAAGGGGACTAAAAATAGATGTGATGTCAGCAAATATGATAATACAAAGAGATTCTTAGCTGTAAACATTCTTATAGTTTCCATACAATACACTGCCTTGTGTTCCAGGAAATGCAGTTGTATGGTATATATAAAGGCAGGAAAAACAACTTGCCTTGAGAAACACTAAATATGTCAATTTTGTATTAAGGAAAAATAAGCTTAAGACCATGATCTCTGACAGCAGGGAACAGGAATTACTCCTACATACCCTTGGCTACGGTGTTTACCAACTCACTGCTTTCAGAAGAAATAATGCACCAATTATAACAGCACCAATTCAACCACATCATCATAAACCAAACTCTTGACTTCTTAATTTTAGCCCCTAGGTGCCTGGTCTTAATATTATAATGATGAGATTACAATACAATGGCTTAGAAAGTACAACGGGTATCAAAGTGTAACATTGACCCAGTTAGGCACAGTCATACCTTGTCCACAGCCTTACCTTTTTCTTCAACCATGCTTTGTTTCTGTGTGTATGCATGTGAAAGAGTATCCCTACCAGTTTTTCAGTTCCAGGGAATGGAGTTCTTAGCTGAGGGCTAGTTGATCTGCCAGTCATGAGACTGGATATTTATACCTAATCTTAGGGAATTTTCCAAATTTTGAACTAATTTGTGATACAAGACATTTTCAAACTTGTTCTGTTCTACTCCCAGCAAGACTTATGTTTCAGTGGTGCAAGAAATGACTGCTTTGGCAATGGAGCTGCACTTATGACTTGGAAATCACAGTATCTACTGGTATCTTATAGAGGTTCCCTGAAAGATAAAAGGGGTTATTTAGCCCTGTTACCCTTAGCTGTTAAAAAGCCGAGTGACCCTCTAGCATGTTTCCTGGTCATAGGGAAGACCTATGGAGAGACATTTTAGACATGATTTTTGTATTAATGGTCTTATTGACTTAAGTAAAGCTGTCAGCAAAATCTGACAATTCTGAAGCTGAGGTGGGGGACTGTAGTGGTAAATGAGCCCTTCCCATTCTGTTCAGGAATCTCTAAAACATGCACTACATCCATTTGTTTTTTCCTCCCACCCATACTCCTGTTGTAGCTGCCGTAAAACCTGCAACAACTCCCTTGGTTTAGCTACCTCTGTTGGGAAATTCATCTCTTCACATCATATATGGTTACTGTACATGTACACATTGTAAAAGTGTAGTTTTCCTGTCTGACTCCTCCTTCAGAAAACTCTCCAGGATAGTTCAAGGTTATTCAGTCTACTGTGAGGATTTTTCGTTGCATGGTATCTACATACAGTACAAGAAAAAAAAATTATATTAGATTTGGAAGATCTTTCACCACTTTTACTGTTTGTGAGTTTGAGATCCGCGATTTCTGTCTCTGGTGACTGCTGAGGGAAGGACTTTGCTTCTGGTCCTGGATTTGCAAAATAGCATTGAAGCAAAATATAGGAAAAAAAATGTTAATAGAATCAAAAACTAATGCAAACTCCCTCTCTCCAAACCCCATAATCCCCAAACCAAATGAAACATACCCTGAAACAAACCCCAAAATCCAGCTAACCACCACCACCCGTACACCAGATAGAATTCTAAAGAATGAATTCCTAGGAATGAGGCTTTTAAAGTCTTGGCCTACATTCATCTGGATGTTGGTGCACACAAGGTGGGCTGACTGCTCAGTTTTTAACAGTGGGTACTGCCTATTCCCTTGTGCAAAAGCACACCAGTCCAATTCACCTGCACATATTGTGCATGAAGATGGGCTGCACGTGCCAGAATGCGCATGCAAATTCTTGACAGAAAGCAAATTGGAGTGTAAGGAAAATGGGTTGGCTGCCTTTTTACTCTTTATTGCTCATGAGGCCACTATTGTTTCTGATAATAGTTCACCTGTGGTATACACATGGAGTGCCTGGAAACCTATGGGCATGTGTACTAGATATAGTGTAGCTGTACATTCATCTGGATATGTCTTCAGCATTATTTTTAAAACAGATGAAGTGCATTGCACCCCAATTCCCTGTTAAAATAGCAGATAAATTCTGCCTAATGCTAGCATTAATAATTTCTGTATTAATAGATCCTTCAATCTAGTATTTGTGCTCTCCTAGGTATTCAGGCTTTGGCATCACTACAGCTTTCATGCTGAGGACCTTCCTGGACTACAGCCAAGCTACTGAGTATGAAGGATTAAATTTGCCCTTGTTTCATAGCAAGGTTGTATGGGAGCATTCCAAAACTGATTTTCATAATTTGACAGTCAGGAAGAGAGTTGATATATTTATTTCCTTTCTTTGTGCTCTCCTGGAAAGGATAGCCTGCCTCTGCTGCATCTTGAACACTAATCACCACAAAGCTTTTTTTCTGTCTTGCTGCAGGTGTGGGACAGTTTAGATTAGTTGTATATGGTTAGAGCAGCACTGTGTAGTTGTCCTGTAAGGAGTTGAATATGGTTTCTTGGCATCTTACAATTCCATATTTGGACAGGAAAATTCCAAATATTTTGCACCATACTTTATTTTATTTACATGGGTAGGGTGCAGGGACAGGGCTTTTCTGAATATAAGAAACACTTCAGATAAGTCCTTTTACTCCTGTGCACTCTGCTGTAACAGCAGAATGCATTCCTTTCTAAATTATGAGATCTGTAGTGATGAACATTTAAGAATCTTTCCTGATTTTTTAAGACTTACAATTTGCATCATGTAATATATATGCTAATTAATTTTGCTTCCTATTTATACTCAAGTTTAAAAGGTAAGCTGATCCAGGTTTCGATTCTTTATGTGCTATGTAGAAGCTACATGTCATTTATGAGGGAATATATTTTAAACATTTTATGTATGTTTTTCATCCAACAGTCTGTAATAGATTTTAAATTTTTTTGAAGACCTCTAAAGGTTAAATTCAACAGTTACTTTAAATTGGCAGAAATAAAGACTGGTGCTGCTTACTTGGTGGTTCTGTTTATCACTCAGCCCATACTCCTCTACAAATGCTCTCCTTTGACTGCCTCTAGTCATGTTTTTCTGACTGTGTCTATTGCCTGACTGATTGCTTATATGA
>NC_089681.1:96445848-96503348 GCF_031753505.1 Anomalospiza imberbis | reverse complement strand
TCTAAAGAAGTTGTTACCTCGCATACAGCATCATACACATCTTTAAAAAAGAAACTATTAAGAAAACTTATGTCTGTCTGCTCTTTATTGATCACTGGTAACTAAGTTTTGACGAGTCGTTTCTTTGTTCTTCTTTTAAGCAGTTGAAAAATAAAACCACCATAGCCCTTCTCTAGCTGCTTTATGATTGCAGACAGATTCTGTACAGAAAAGGTTTTGCTGAAGTAGCCTCAGGTGAAGCAAATAACACACAACTTCTATGCAGAAAATGTCATAATAGCTGCAGCTGGGGTGTTTCACAAGACATCTCTGTCAAAGAAAACACAGAAACTCTATTCAAAGATTTTGAGTGAGTGTCTTAGCTGATAGATTATATTCTCTACTGCATAATTTTCTGTCAGTTTTGCTGCTGCCACAATTTTTAAGATTTGTGTGTGAAATGTTTTTATAAGGTAGATTGTTAATTTTCCATTCACATCTGCTGCCACAGGACAGGCAGGGCATCTGCAGCTAGAATTTTTGTCTTCTCAGCTGTGATCTCTGCCAAAGGAGCAGGGATCTGTGCATATTTCAAACACCAAGGGGCTCGGATACCCGGCAAGGTGGTCCATTGTGATCTGTCTGCCATGTACCATTTGTCCACTAGGAGCCACAGTAAGAGCACTAATACATTTCACTATTGGGTTGTCCTCAGATCAGCTCCAGTAGCTACTGTTGTCTTGGAATGGGATTGGCAGAGCACCTTCAAAGGGTATCTATCTGTGGGGTTTTTGGCTGGTGTTTGTTTGTGGGGTGAGATTTTAATTTTTATTTTTAACATGTATTTTGGTTGCTTCTAGTATTAATCTGGTGTCAGATGCATTTAGTACCCTGTCATTCCTTGTATGTATACTTTGGTGTTACAAGAGCTCTAAACTAGAAAACAACTCCAAAGAGATATATAGTGAGTAAAAGACTAGAAGTGAAATCACAATGAAATAAAATTAAATCAACCCTCCCAAAAAGATAACTTTGGTCCTTTGTAGAATGCAGTGCTGTGTTATTTTTTCAGGTTGCAAAATATAGAAAAGAACCCCTCACTTTTAAAACTCTAAATTCACAGAAACAATCATATCCACTTATTTCATTTTCTTTCCCTAAATATGTATTTTTCATTCTTCCCTCTGAGTCCTACTGTAAGAATAGTATTTAGTGATTCTGCCTATATTTCTTCATTATAGATAAGAGAAGCATATATTGCTGTTGTCTCTCAACTGGATAAAGCCTTTGAGTTGCAATAACTGAACGCAATGTAAAGATACATTTATTTGAGAGAAAGGGGAAAGTTTTAGGGTTTTTTTTAATAGCTAAATGTAGATCAGTAAAGCTCAGGCTCTAATCTACTTGTTTTGGTCTAATCAAGAAGTTCAGTTACTAAGGTTTAGGTGCATGCTCAAAAGCTTCAGTAATTTATTCATAATTCTGTCAGTAAAGAAATTTGGTAAACCCTTAAGAACTTTCATGAATGTCATGAAAAATCATATGAATTGCATACATGCTTAATGGCTTTTTTAAACACACATTTACTGTTGACACCATTACAAGACACTTAAATAGTCATAATGAGAAGATTCACGGGACTGAAGTTCTATGATGTCATTCATGTGCTTATATTTATTACCTCCTTAAATTTTGTATTTGATGAATTGTAATATCCTCACCAAAATTTCAGAAGACTTAATCATGTGTAACACAGATAAAGATTTGACCAAATGCGCTTAAAATAGCTTTGCTGTCTTACACAAATGTTGGCTAAGGCACTTGACTAGCAAAGTAACCTGAGTTCAAGGGCATTATTTTAAGGTATAAACAGCCATGTGGAGCTCATACAGTGCAGATACACAGTCAAATACAGCTTTGTAATTGCTTTACATTGACATTAGGTGGGACTCGAAGATCTCACTGTTTGTACTGAAGATGTGTTGCTCAGTTGTTATGAAAGGACATGAACATTAAAAAAACCCACTTCTGTTGAGGATGCAACTATGTGAACATCTTGGAAGACTTTGAGCAAAGCTTGTTAGTCTAACATTTATTTGCCTGGGATTTGCTGTGACTAAGAAAATGTTGAGGCATTCTCTGATATGTCATCAACAACAGTGAAAATGAGATTTGTAGTATGATAAAGCATTGTAAGTCTCCCCAGCTTACTTAAAAATTATTAATAATTTCCAGATGCAGGCCTCTGGTCTAAGAGTCTTATTTTTGGAAAATAAAATTCAAGACTGACTGCTAATTTTGCAGCCCTGTCTCTATTTCTCATAGGAAGGTGCCTGACTTGGTGACTGATACAACTGTCCCTGGGCAGGAGAGAAGACTTCTCCTACAATTGGAACGTGTCTTGTTGATGGAGTGGGGTAGCATGTACCATTTCCATTTATATGTGCTTGCATGCACATTTTCCCTAAGGTAACATTTCCTATTATTTTTTGGGGATCATAAAACCTCCTCATGTAAGTAAGTATATTTATTTCAATCTTTAAATAAAGCTAAGATTGCTGGCAAAAACTCCAATTGCTCTTTAGAATATATAACCATCACAAAAGTAAAATAGTAATAAATTACATTGTTACATGATTTATTTTCATCATATATAATTTCTATAAATCCACATTTATGACTATAAATTTGAACTAACAGATCCTTTGTAGATTAAATAAGGCTTAAGAGTTGCAGGAAACTACTTCTATTCATTTGTCACCTTTCATCCCCTGGATTTGCATTGAGTCCTACCACCCTGTCTTCTTGAAAGTTTACTTTACTGCCCTGCTTTCTACATCCATACCCAACATTTTTCATTTGACTTTCCTTTCTGTTCTGTCTCCAGGCTTCAAACTTCCCATGTTCTTTTAAAACCGAATTCTGTCATTCTTTTAATGTACACCTTTAATTTGAGGCTCTGAAAGTTTAGGGAAGCTCAGGACAGGAAGAAGTGAAAGAATTCAGTCCATTTATTTGGTATCAAGAACATGACAAGAAGGAACCAGCTGGGTCTATGAGAGATTTGTCCTTTTGACTCTGAAGGTAACCACAGAAGAATGGGCATCCCAGGGTATCAGAGATGCAGATCTACATCAGTGTGGCTTTAAACAAGTTGGATATTATGGATATTTTTCATATAATATATACAAGCAAGGTGCAGTTTAGGAACATTTAAGTTTAGGAAGACTGCATTTTTTGTACACTGGCCAGAAAGAGGAAGTGGTCTGGAGGAAAGGATAGAGGAAGTATGTGATTTCAAGGAAATTACTGTTCTAGATTTCTCAGTTTTCTATTCTTCCAAAGATGACCTCTTCATAAATCCTGAAGATGCATTACCGAATGAGTGTGTTATCTCATGGTAATAGTAATATGGGATACTTGATATCTCTAGGAAGCTTTTTCATCCTTGTCCTTTTCTATTATATGAACAGTGATGTAGAAATCCATCTCTCACCAATTTAATATGCATGAGATTCTAAGGTTGATATCAAAATAATTCTCTCCAATAAATGGTGTGATCTTTCAGTTATTAGTGTCATGTATTGTACTACTACTAGAGCCATCCTATTCAATAAATCTAATGTAAATCTAATCTAATCTGTCTCATCTAAACTGTCCAGCCCTGTAATTCTGATCAGTTGTTATCATTTGGCAAGAGTGTGAATATACATTTTCTTTAGCATTGTCTCACATTTGCACAAAGCTGAGTGACTATTAGGGCTATTAATAGTCCTTAAACATGCAGACCCTGAATTCTTGCTATTGCCACCTTAACTGTCTGCGTAGAATCTAAGTTTAGAATTTCCTGAATTTCTTGGTATAAAAGCAGAATATTTTTCCCACCAAACTAAACCTCACTCATAGGCTGGATTATTTTGCCTTACGGTATGAGCCAAGTGCTCACATAGCTTGTGAGCATCCATCCAACAAACTTTATTCAAATGAGAGATTTTTCACATTCTCAGTGCACACTGGACCTGCTGATCTTTGTCAACTGAAAGTAAAATCACTGAACAGTCTGAGATGGAAGGGACCCATACAGATCATCAAGTCCAACTCTTAACTGAATGGCCCATACAGGGATTGAACCCATGACCTTGGTGTTATTAGCCCCAAGCTCTGACAAACTGAGCTAAGCTAGGGGTCAGTGGATCAATTTAAAACACTTCCAAGTAAAAGAGGACTCACTGCTGGAATGAAACCACCACAACTCTGCAGTTTCCAGTCTTGAGGTACCTCTTACACTTCAAACTGGCTAGATATGGTGTTTTTGCTGCTTTCTGCTTGCCATGTTCATAACCCATAGTGTAAACTCCATCATTAGTCACTGTAAGACTATCCATATGCCTATATATATATACATATATCCCCTATGTACTTATCCATACACCGTGTTGAAAGCTTCTCAAATTTAGTCTTGTATCTGCCTTATGGAAAATTTGCTATTTGTGCCATATCTCAAACAGGACAGTGTGTTCAGGACTTGAAAGGAAAACTAGACTCTGTTCTTCATGCCCTGGCTTTGGGTAGCATTACAAAAGGTTTTCCATACCTCTGTCAGGTGTAATGATGAAATTTGCAACGATCTTTTGGGACCTTATTGTATAGAAAAAAATAAAAACGAAGATGTATTATTATTATTACTTATAATCATGCAGAACAAAGGGTTCTACATAGAAGCTGCTTATTGTTTCTTTGCTTCCTGCCCTCTCACTCCTACATCTTAGCACTCTACAGTGCCTGCTTCCTTTACTTTCTTTCACCCTCTCCTTATGTACACACATCTATTCCCTGGTTGAGTTTTTGTATGCCAGTGTGCAAACTACAATGAGCCTTCCCTGCCTAAATTTAACTAAACTGAAAACAGGAGTTCTTAATGGGAGTGCTGACACAACCTTAACTAAAGCAGTGTGAACACATTGCTATAATTTATAGTGTCAGTCTATATTCCAAACAGTTTCTCTATATACTGTGTGCTCCACTCAAACAGGAAAGGAAGGCACTGCAGTGAATTATTGTGTAATTAATCATTTGACCATGAGGGACTCATTTACTAATTAAAAACGTAAAAAGAGTAAATTGAAATAACCAGTGACTACTAAATCATGTCTTTTGACATGTCAGCAGCATTGTAATATATCATAATGTATCAGTCAGAGACATGCAGATCCTACATATTCTGTTACCTTTTACTTCAGAGCTGCCAAAATCATTCATTATACCTCTAATGCAGTTCCTAGTGCCATTCATACAACCACCATGGCATGGTAAATTGAGATATGAGATACCACTCAGGCTGATGTATGTGCACAGGAATAATCAGAAGTGTAGGATTCTCTGTTCTGCTGACTCTGCTGACTGTCTCTGAGCATGTCATAGCAGTACAGCTCTTCTGTGATCTCTGGGAAATGAAACTGTGTCTTAGAAGTCTAGATTTTTGGTCTGTCTAAATATTCCTGTCTCTAGAGCATTTATGGTAGATGGTAGAGATCTGTGCCTCAGCTAGAGCTGTGCTCTTGTTTTGGTATGCTGGCACAGACCTGCCTTCACTGGTAGGTTAATGAGACTTAGGGCGTCTGTGGAACTGTGGATTGAAGGATTTGACATATTGTAGTGCTAATGCTGAGGACCATCATCTGTGGTGTTGTGTAGAAGAACTGGCAGGACACCTGAGCCAGAGACATCTTAAACCTTCACAAATTACTCTACACTCCTGAGTATGGATATTAAGGCCCGGATCTGTACAGACATTCTGTGTTGTGACTTTTAAATCCACTACAACATTTGGCAAGAATTCAATTTAGAGGTTTTTAAGTAGTGGTAGAAATTTCTGTGCTGTTTTGTTTTACAGTGGGGTGAGGGAGGGAGGATATAATTTCCTTTTATTGGTCTTAACTTAAAAAATTCTGCATTGTTAATTTTGTACTCCGAAGCTGTGTTTACTTTGTGTGGGTAAAAGATGGAGATGCCACCAAGGCTCCAAAAAGGCAGGTAGAGATATGAAAACTACAGTTCTCATTTGCAAAACAGCTTATCAAAGCCGCAACTTTTATTTTCTCAGATTTGGTCTGTGTTCAGGAGGAAACTAATCTACATCCCATGCTGGTGGAAAGATTTTTTAGTATGATATTATGTAAAATCATCTGAGGGAATGGAGCTGTGGTCTCTTTTCTTTAAAACAATATTGAATTTATTTGCTTAGCTTTAGCTTGAATGGATCAATTCCTGCATTTGCATACTGATCTATTGAAGAAAATAGATAGGACTTGCGAGTTCTCTATTGACATTGGAATACAAATGAAAAAGATAATATGCCAGTTTAGCTTTCATGTTCCAAGTTGAGCTTCCAGACTTGTAGCAGAGATTTTTATTTTCTTAACTGGAGAGACAGATTGAGTTATGGAGGCTGTTGTGTGACAAAAAATGTGTAGCCTTATTATTTCCCTCAAAAAAGTTTTCTTCAGTAAAGTGCTCAGTAGTCTGGGAATGTCATGATATTAAAGATTGCTGGTATTAAAGTTTTCATGCAAAACCTACTGATTCATTCTCCCTCTGGGGTCTTTTGCATACTAGAATTATAAAAATTATTTTATTCTTGAACCTTTAATTCATCAATTTATACTTGAAAGTAGAAGGCAAAGAAACTATATTTTTGCAGCTGGACATTAGGAAACAAGTAATGTTTTTTCATTGAGTGGATAAAAGTACTAGACTTTGCTCTGAAGAGGACCTGAAATGCAAAAAAAAGCATCAGTTATTTGCTAGTCCTTAAAATTATGAGGGGTAAAAATATATTGCAGAGGGAGAAGTTTTATCTGTTTCACCACATGATAAATAGTTCTCTTTAGAAGACTCTATGAGTATGCAAAAATAATGACTGATCATGCATTTTTAAAAATAGTTTTTGAAGACAAACTTGACATTACTATGGAAAATACTGTTATATTTAACTTTTAATTCCCAAGGTTTCATGCTTAAGAGTCTGGAATCATGGTTTATGTTAGCAAACATATTGTTTAATAGTTATCTGCACTCTCCACTTGTCGTCAAATATTGTGATTTAGATAGAACCATAGTGCACAAGAGCAACTTGTCCCCAGAGCATTATTCAGAATATAAATTAAGTGATATTATAACAGAGCCCTCAATTAGTGCAGCATAATGAATATGAAACATCATGTACTAGTGACCAAGGTCATGGTATGAGAATGAATTACTCTATTAACTTCTCTTTTAAGTAGCATTAGAGATAATAAATGAAGAGATTTAATGGGATTCTGATAATATTATTCATGTAAAAGTAGCATACTTTATCTTGCTAAAACAATTAAGATCTGTTTTGAATATATTTTACACTTTGGAAATATGACACTTAGAAGTGTTTACTGCATGTTGCAGAATGCATCAGCATTAGCCAGTAATGCAGATAATCTGATAAAAATCAAAAAGCTGATTTGTATACCATGCTAATTCAGGATCATCTCCTTGGCCCTAGGTACTGTCCAAATGCTCCATAAGATTATGCAAGCTTTAGTGATATTAGATTAAATTCAGTTCTTTTGCTTATAACTTTTTTTTCCACAAAAGAAAATTACATCCATCATTCTTCTCTATAAACCCTCTTTAGCTGCCTGCTAAGTAGTATAGAATATCGTATTTTAAGCCTGGTATATTACTTTTTTTTTTTTCTATCCAGACATATTTAAGCCTCCTCTGTCAGTTTCACAGTATATTATTTCAGGGATAGAAAGTTTTGTTATTATTGTGATACCTCTGTATCTGAATCATAAAGAGACTTAGTAATTTGCCATGTGTTCCATAGCATACTCACATGTGTTTGGGGAAGATGTAAGAGCAGCTGATAAGAGATTAGTCTTCAGTTTGCAAATGATCTCAGTGCATGGAAACTTAATGCTATATTTGGTTTTCCAGGTTTGTTTTTTCTTTTTGTGGGTTTTTGTTTGTGGGTGTTGATTTTGTCTGGGGGGTTTGGGGAGTGTTTGAGTTTTTGTTTAGTTTGTATTTATTTCTTTCATTTCCCAAATATTTTTCATTAGTTATTTATACTGCTATTTTAAAAATAATTATATGACAATAAAATAAAGATGGAAAATTCTGAATTTCTGGGGTGAAATATGCTCTTAAAATATAGCAAAAAACATTAAGAAATCTTACCACAACATGACTGTGGACAACGGTAGTATATCATGGATTGTTCGACTGTGCTCCCAATCCAAAGTACCCTCAGGATTTTTACAAGAAAATGTTTTTTTTAAGGAAAAGCACACACTTTCAGACAGTGCAGAAACTAGTACCAAACCTGATTGTGCTTCCAGAGAAATTCAGAGCATCAAGTTGAGAGCACCCTTTTTTGTTTGTAGGAGAAATGTGGACGTTGAAATTTTCTGTTCTGCTTGTCCTCTCAATATCTTCATCTGTACAATGACAGAATTCTCATTGAATTTCCTGTAAACTTCTGAAGTCAGGAGAAATACTACAATTTAGCTTTTTTCAATAAGAGAAGTAAGAACAAAATTCTTGTCCACTGTGACTTAGTGTGTAGGCAATCCAAACTTAGAAACCTCTTTAGGGTATTCATGTGCTTGCTAATTTTGGAAAGATTGTAAGGTGTATGTTCTCCTGAGAGTTCATGACAATGGTTAAATGCCCTGACCTTTTAAATTTATCAACCGTGCACCTTTTTATCTTGCGTGAGGACTTTTTTTGTGTCATTGCACTTAAGACCTAATTCAGATTATATAACATGCTTGGGAATGTTTCCACTCTGTGTTTTGGTGAGGTAATGCAAGAACAGCTTCACCCATGTGCGCTGTTGGGAATATCTGCTGTCCAGTCAGCTGTTTCCCTATACACATTATCCTCACTTGTGCTGTGAGCCCACATCAGGTTCCTGACCCCTACTGTGGTGAATAAGGGTTCTGATCATGTTCAACTCTGCCATCAGTGCAGTGGTGGGCATAAAGTTCAGCTATGAAGTTAACCTACACACAACACTTCCCCTGGTGAAGGGTAGCAGGATAGTCATTTCAGCTCAGTTAAGTTTCAAGAAATAGTTTTGTGCATTTATTGTGTTTCAAGTTGTAGAAAAATTCTGTCCTCTCAGACTCATGTTGAAAGCACAGTGCCCTGGGGAAAATGAGCTATTGTAATTAAGACTGTAACATATCTCTTCAAAGCACAAGGTAGAGACAGGTAAATGAGCATCCTTGTGCTATTTATACCAGCTTCTTAATTATGCTTAACGTGAGCAAATCAACTTGATCCAGCATCACTTTTACAACTCTAAATAGACTTAAAGTTTCTAGGGTAAGACCCTGTTACTCCTCAACTTACAAAATGTGTATACATGTGACTGAAGCAGATTGAAATATATTTAATAAGCCGAGGGACATGTGTCCATAGGATTGGTGGAAAAGGAATTAAAGTATTAGTTTCTCATATTTTACGATTAATGTTCTCCTTCGCATAAGACCCAAAAAGTCTAGCTAAGATCATGAAAGGCATGTTGGGTTAAATCTTTCTTTGCTATAAAGTATTGTCATTATATCTCAGCTAACTCTAACAAAATCCCTAATATCTATGCATGCCTGGAGCCAAAATAGGTCAGCTCATGGGATATTGCATTATATTTTATATTTAAACTTTAAGTGATTAATTCAGCACTTAAAAGCTTTGGAAAGAATTAGGTTACTGTTCTTCTCTTTATCCATAAGCAAACTGACATGCAGATGGACACCGAGAAGACTTACTCCATGTTTTCTCTCAAGGCTTTTCCCAAAAGTTAAAGGCTGTAATTTTTTCCCATCTGTTAATTTCAGCACATTGTGAAAAATAAACCCGTGATGAAGTTATCTTTTCTGAATTTGAAGACAAGGCCACATTTTGCCTGAAGTCTCAGAAAAGACTTTAAAAACATGTAGTAAGTAAACTAGAGGGGAAAAACTCCTAATTTTGTCTTGAGCTGGATTTAGGTAACAGAAAGAAAATGGTAAATAACTTGATTCCAACAAAGAAGGATTTTGTTCATCACGGAGGGTTTTTTTTTGTCGTGTATACAAGGAAGACTTAAGAAATAAGTGGATATGATTTAATTAATTACAAGCTCTGTTACTTTCTGAGATCTTTTATTCATGCTCATAAAACACAGAAAATGTTGGAATTGAATTATATGCTATGCTATATAGTTACTTTATTGTTAGGGAGGCCTATTCTGGGAGATAATTTTCTAGGGCTTCCATTGACATTCATAGTTCTTTAATTTGTTAGATTTTCTTTCAGGGCTTTATTTTAATTTATGCATCAAAATGGACAATGAATCAGTTGTTTGATAGAGTTGTCCAGGATTTTAAAGAAACATCTTACTGGGTTACGTTCATAAATGAACTTTATGCCCACTGATGGCAGAGTTGAACATGATCAGAACCCTTATCCACCACACTAGTGGTCAGGAACGTGATGTGGGCTCACAGCACAAGTGAGGAAAATGTAGAGGTACAGAGCTTTTTCTTTTAGGAATTGTTAAAATAACTATAGTCTTTGAAAAGTAACACATTGCTAGTTTAATTTTCCTCAAACTTAGTGCTTGACATTTATAAATCAACCTGTGTCTCATGTGTTGTAGAATTAGGTTGTGGAAGTACGTGGAAAAGTTGCTGGAGTTTTGAAAACCATTTGGACTGAAACTGGTATGTTCAAGGCATTTTACAGAAAACAGCCACAAAATTAAATTCTCAGGAAGAACAAAGAGAGTTTGCATGATACTAGCCCTTTTAATATAATAGGAAGCAAGAGCCTGTTTTGTCTTAGTCTCTGTTGGGAGCTGACTCAGTGATTAAACCCATTTGAGGACCCTGACTTGGATAGAGATGTGCAGAAAAACAGTCATTTGGAAATTTCAGTTGCATAAGATAACTAACCAAAGTCATTTCAGAAGTAGGATTTAATACTTATCTTCATGTTTTCATGCTATTACAACACTTAATTTTAATAGTGGAAATGTTCAACTTTTTAAAAAGATCAATTTCAGGCAATAGGAGATTGTTGCCTTTATTTTTTGTTTCCTTAAGCATAGAGAGTATAGAGAGCATATAAAAGTGGGGGTTTCTATTTCTGTTATTTTGTTATATGTACATTAGGAAAACCAATATTTTCTTAAATTCTTACTGGTTATCAATATCAGAACAGTAATTTTTTACTGGTCATGTATCTCAACATCCTTGTTGCACCTTCCTCAGATGCAAACTGGATACTACTTAATAAGGTCCTATTTAGTTATGCATCTTGAGGGAATAAACAAGGAGTTAATGACTTCTATCTTAACTGAAATACAAATTTCTGCAAACCACTTACTATTTTCTATAAAAGACTGTCTCATCTGAACACTTATTTCTTGACAAATGTGTAAAATGACTTTTAAAATACTTCTTTTGATCATGAGGGAATGTGAAAATATTTTCTTTTATATCCTAGTCAGAAACAATTTTGGTGGATATGTAAACCCAGATAATGCTAGTAACTTCTAGCTAGACTTGATCTATAGCTCTCATTGAGTCAAGTCTGAAGAAAAATGGTTCAATACCTTAAAAGTAATTAAGACCTTTATCTGAAAAACAGTTATATATGTGCTTAATTTAATGAATGTGAATAATCCAATTGACTCAAATGGGAATATTCATAAGCATTAAGTTAGGAAAAATTTGCAGGATCAGGAAGTAAAATCATCAATTTTTTGCCAAATGTTGTATAAATTTTCTGTGGGTTTCCCATGTATTTTGGGGACATAGAATAGTTTCTCTGTACACTAGGAAGATCTTAAATCCAGGCTATTCAATTTGGTATCTACCATTTTCTCTGCTTATGCTGAACCAAAGCATATGAAATAAATGTTACAGCATCAAGATTCTCTCATTTCTGGACAATTCTAAATCCTGCTTTGATATGGGAAAATGTAAGCTTAAGCCATGTCAAACCTGACTGTATTCCAAGACAAGCTTTTGGACTCTGTCAAATCCACAGAAGTTTTGCTATTGATTGTATGGCCTAATTTTCTCTCCAGGCTTCCTGCTTCAATACACTATCAGCTGTGTAGTTTTCCTTCCTTTTTATGTAGAAAGAATGGGAAAATATACTTAGGTCTGTCATTCTTAGTTCTTACACACATATCACATATCACATATGAATTCTGTGTTCATTTCATATTTTTTTCTTTTTTGTGAAAACAGCCTGAAATTTAATAGTTTGTATTTATTTATATGATAGAAATAGATTAAAAACACAAGCCTACAATTCAATGATAGGAGAGATTCCTTACACCTTTTCTAAATTGCTATAAACTTGCAAATTGAATTAAATTGTTTTTTTTGTTTCATGCATAATTGACAAGGTGATAATTAACTATATGGTACATTGTCCTTTGCCTCAGGTATACAACACTAAATTTGTGTGCTGAGAAAATAAAAGGAATTAAATGGTGTTCCAGAATTCAAAAAAATAAAAGCCAACAAAAAATTGATTACTTTGAACAGCTTCAGCTGTTTCATTTGTGTCTACTCCTACCTATTAGCCTAGGCATCTGTATTTAGCACTAGTTAGTCTACTTGATATCTCTGTAGTATTTTGTAAAGGAGTCTTCATATTGGCCAGTAAATAAATAACAAACCTATGCAGGTATTAGAAATCAAATC
Organism: Anomalospiza imberbis; assembly: GCF_031753505.1. NCBI lineage: Eukaryota > Metazoa > Chordata > Aves > Passeriformes > Viduidae > Anomalospiza > Anomalospiza imberbis. The sequence goes on along the minus strand of NC_089681.1, from coordinate 96,490,623 downwards.
ATAGAAATATCTTAAACACCCAGGAAAATTACAAAGCTGAGTTAGAATGAAAGCTGTTTTCTTCCTTTTGTATATTTTAGGTCCATCATTTGGATGTTTTTGGCAATCCACAGCGACAAAGTATCTCTACACCTAAATTGCAAACTGTCTTGCTTTTTATAAATGACTGAATTGACAAAAATGGAGTTTTGGGGAAAAATTGTTGAAATTAAAAATATCCTCATTAAAGTCTGCATCAAAATTTGTACAAGTATGGCTGATAAAAAGGCAGATATACAACATGTATCAAGATGATCAAAATATGAAAATGAAGAAATAGAAAAGCTAATATCCTTTTTTTTTAAAATATAAGACTAAGTTGTAATTAAATAATCAAAAATATAACATAAAATATGTGATCTCAGGAGAATCCACAAGACCCTGATGTCTATCATCATTGATTTGAGTGTTGAGATGTGTCAAGGAGAGACAAGGTCATGAAGCCAAAGCAATAAAGCAAAATACATAGTTATAGATTTAGAGCAGGCTTGACTGTTGTGTTCTTGATATTTCTATTAAGAATGGCAAGAACATCACAGTCTACTCTATTGCTGTCAGAGTCATAATATTCTTTACATTCCATCCTAATTTATAATACATTTCTTTTTCTTGCATGCAACAAAACCAGGGATGTTTTCTTTAGGAAAGGAAAATAATGCACCTTGAAGAGTACTTTATCCAATGAAATTTTTTAATCTCTAAATTTTGAGCTATGCATATTTGATCTGATATTAGTTTTCTCTTTTAGTTTACATAATCAAGCTGTGTTCCTTGCAGTGGAGTTGCTGGGAAAACTGAGGTATACACCTTTTTTCCCAAGGAAAGCTAAAGAGATTAGGATGTTTGGCTATACAAATATACATCTGAAAGTAAAAAAAATAGTACTTCTCTTTCCTTAGAGGGTAAACAACATGTGTGCGAAAAGTAAATTGATTGTGTAGCTAATACAAACATTTTGTCTGTCCCCCAGAAATTCCAGGTCTGGAGATGTAATTGAAATTTGTAGGGTGAGTTTTTTTTTAAGCATTGTCCTTGTGCCCTCATTTGTGGTACTGGCTGTCTGCAGAGTACAGATTTAGGCAAAGCTCTTTCTGTGGTGTAACTTCCTGTTGGCAAAGGCAGGCACAAAGGAGAAGGAAGGCACTTCTGCTGTTGCCTCCAGTTTTTTCAGCAGAATGTGAACAGAGCCATGGGCTCTGCATGTCATAGCTGCATGTCTGCAGGAGAATAAATTCTCTAAACTCTGTCTTTCAGCCCTTCCTGGATTAATACAGTGGCAACCGTAATTTCACCCATGATATTTTATCTGGAAATAAAGAATTTTTTGTTATCTTGGAAGAACAAATGAAGTTTTTTATTTTTTTTTTAATGCAACTCTTTCCTGCTTCAGTTGTACCATTACAATCAGCCAAGTCTGTAACTTATAATAATTCCGTGCCCTAGTGTGTTGATGGAGACAGACAACTATATAAAATGATGTACCTATTTCAGGTAGTGCATACATACTTGCACTTAAACGCATGTTCAAGGATACTTCAGGCAAAACCTAGAAGACTTCTAAACACTGCTATCATTTTAAAAATGAATAGCCAGTTTCCCACTTTTTCCTTTTTACATCAAAACTTGTTTCCACAGTGATGAGAATAAAAAAAGAATAAATTCTACATGTCCTTCGCTAAGTAAGGAAAAATTAAAATACCTTAAAATACCTAAAATTAATATACCTTGATTTGGATGAATAAAACTGGTTATTCTCCAGGCATTCAGGCAGTAGAACATCAACGAAAGTACTTGTGTTTGTGGGAGACCACTCAGAACTCTCTCAAATTTAAAAGTCCAATAAGTTGTGGAAGGAGATATAATTTTTCTATTATTATTATTTTGAAAAATAGTAATTTTCTTAAATACTTCTGTTGTTCTGTTGTTTTTCTGAAATAATAATACTGCAGTAAAATACACTGACTCAGCTGTAAATAGAAATTATGTTTACTTCGGCTGTTTTGAAATGCTTCATTTTGACTTTTTAAAATGTTAAATTTAAATGTTAAAAAATTTCATGATACCTTTTGATTTTATTAATCTGAAAAATTTCCAAATTTTGAGTTCCTGTCAGCATTTTAATTACAAATAGAATTTCAAAATTTTTTTTGCCTTTTAAATGGTAGACTACATATTTAAAAAAAGCTCATATTATTCTAATTCTTTTTGAAAATGGCACTAAATTTAAGTCACGTAAAGAAGAAGAAAGGTCCAATGAAAAAATGAAATAATAATTCAGAAGGGAAGTGACTCATTCCCACATTATTCCAAAACCTGCAGCCTGGTATATAAAAAAAAAAAAATAAATAAAAAAAAAGCCTTCATAATCTTCATCTAATACAGTTCTTAAAGACAGACTGATAGAGGATTCAAGTCATTTTCAGCTTGTCAATAACAGCACTTCTTTTCTAGACATACTTTTTTATACCCTTTATTTTCAGTTAATAACAACAAGATGAAATGACTGATCTCTTTAAATTATTTTTTGCTTTTTCCTTTCTTAAGGACATAAAGGTCTAATTTTCAGAATACAGAAAATAAACTTGTATTGTAGTCCTTCATTAGCTATTAGCTTACTGGGAATTGCAATTGGAAGTGCTTTGTTTTTGTTTTCTTGATTTTGAAATTATCAGAAGAGTAATACAGACTGATAACTTAAAAATGCTTTTATGGGTTATCCTCTTTTCTTATGTCTGCTCCTCCATATTTTCCTCATGTTTGTTTATTTTCAAATGAAACTGATATAATATTTTCATCACCAACCTTGTAAAAGATAAGATAGCATGTTCTGCAAAGCAGGGAACATAAAGACACTCTTGCCTGAAGTAGGAGAAAAACCAGTTAATTTCAATCCTGATGACAGTTTCTCGGTGAACAATAGTCTCCCAGAATTGACATGAAGAAGTAATGAATGAATGAAAGGAGAACTGAGTCACAGATGCACTTTGCAATCACTTTAGAACATCTACACTCTTCCGGCCAAAATACTATTAATACGTGTGTCAGCACAATGAGTGAATCTCATAGTGTGAACGCATTGGAACAGTTCAGGAAAGAAAATGAAGAATATCCTCAGGGGCAGACTTTTCTTTTTCTCTGAGAGACTCTTCATTATTCAGGCATTGTGATACTTTTCCTTTATTTGTGTAAAGATTAAATTGCACATGATTTCTAATGTTTCTGCTACTCCAACTGTCATAGGTCGATGACCTTCATGGAAGTGAGATAATAGATACATCGTCTGTTGTTCAGGCAAGTGCTGTTCTTCCACAGCCCAGTACTTTTCTATTGTTACAAGTTGAAAGCAATTAAATAAAAATACAAGAGAAAGTTTCTAGAGTATCCTTAGTATTTCATATATGTCCTTATGTGACTGTCATTTAACATTTATATGTGATATTATCTAATGTTATAACGACCTAGAAGCATACACTGAGCCTCTTCTACATAGCTGAGACAACAAATTAGTGAGGGATGTCTGTGTGTACTCAGAAATGCAGTTTCTGGGAAGGAGCCCTCATGTGTGTTGCTATGACTGCTAAAATCCTGTCCAAATAATTTTTCCTCATATTGCTTTACATCCTAATTGGCAAAGAAAAAGGTCCTTATCTCTGCATTGTAGTTATATTGCATAAAAACTCTGCACTGTACACACTATAAAAAACATTTTCATTTAGAATAGAGATTATTTCACTTAAGAAGGATAACCTTTACTTATTAGTAATTTTCAGTTCATGTTTTCATCTCTTAGCAGTTTGATCAATGTTTATTTTTGGTTGGCATCTCTGAAGTGGTCTAAGTAAACAAATCAACATTGTAGGTGCATTTACATGAATGTGAAGAATGGCTGGCATGATACTGGTGCTGTAGAGAATACTGTTGAAGGTTGCAAAGGGCAAGGGTCCTATACCAGAAAGTGCATTCTGTAGTTTGTGTCCCTTTATAGTAACTTTTTTTTTCTCAAATTCACATGTTAGTAATGGATAAAGTTATAGATACACCAAAAAACTGGACACAGTTTTAAGGTTTTCCATAATTAACTTATTAGATAACATTCTGCAAATAATTTATGGCTATTACAGATATCAAAGAAAGGTCAGGTTAAAGCAAGATGATAAATAATATTGGGAAATTAATATATTGATACCCTAGAAATGGCTTTTAAAAGGATGGATAAGGAAAATAATCACATCTTTGACACTGGAAAGAGCTTCCTACAGGCACTTTGTACAGTTATTTCACTAGTACTTCATAGCCAAACATTCTATCCACAAAGCCTTCAGTTATTCCAAATATTTTTAACTTAAGCATGTTACATAAGGACAAGGCACAACTGTTTTCCTTCTAATACTGGCTGTTTGTAAACCATGCTTTGTTGCAATTGCCCATAATTTACATAATGTCAAACAGAAGATATTTGGTATTACTAAACTGCACTGGTTAGTATTACCATTTTATGAAACTTTCATTTCAATTAGTCTTTAACTACAAAAAAATAATAGCTCTTCAGAGGCTGAAGAGAATGAATTTCAGTTTGGATAACTGTAGGAAAGGTAAGTTAAGTTATGAAGTACTCAGGAATTCAATGTAATTTCCTATTCCTATTTTAGCAACCGTGTCATTTCTATAGCAATTAGTGATTCTAAACAAGTATTCTTCTCATTCTACATCCTGTTCATAGGGATATTAGATGTTGACAAAATGTGTCCTTTAGCAACAGATGGATTTACTTGAATGTCATTCTCCTATATGTATATTAAAAGTATTAGCTCAGCATTTTAGTTATTGATCTGGTGTAATATTTTTACTAGATTTGGGCAACATTGCATCTCTCTGAGCCTGACTTATTTTAAAGCAAGTCATCTGGAGTTCACATAAACATTCTGTTGGTAGTAGGTAACACACTCAGTATGCTTTTGACACTGCAAAAGAGAGCAGCATTTTTTTTTCTCAAATGCTTAATATGCACTTGTATATTTTATCAAGTGTCAGAACTGTAATAATGGCAATAAAAAAATCATTGCAATTGATATTTATAAACAGAATTTCTCGAATGTAGCTGAGAATATTCTGCTGCAAAGACAGGCATCTGAGGAATACTACTTGATTCAAATCCAGGAAATGGCATTGGTGCTAAACTACAAGTGATCCCTGGGACAAAATTCTTCAGTGTTGCAGGCAGTTTTTTTGGATGTGGCCTTCAGGTGATTACTACTTGTTAGATTGGTCTTCTAAAGAGACTTTCAGTGACAAACATGCATTTTAGCCAAAGATCCTAATTCAAAGGTAGATGTACATACTCAGTTTAACTAAACCATGTCTGCAGCCTTTCCTGGAAAACTTTTCAATTTCTCACCTTGGAAGCTCAACAATCTAATTCTTGTAACCCTTCTGTACCCTTACATCTCATGAATAGAGCTGTCTAGTAACAACCCTTTTCTATGGAAAACACAACTTTTGTAGAACATCTCTTTGGTAGGAATGCAATAAATTGGCTCAGCCAAACGATGATAATAGTGTGTTACACTACCTTTGCCAGATTTTGATCACAGTAGATGAAGGAACTTGCAGTACTGATTATTTTTATTTTATTTTATTTTATTATAATTCAGCTTCTTTATACAAGAAGAAGCCAAAGAACCCTAGTTGCTCTGACAATCACTTCTGTCTGCCTGATTTTTCCCAGCTCAAATATATAGGGAAGCAGCTATTATAATTTTTGTTAGTAAGACATGCTTAATGTTGAATAACAAGACATTTTCTTTACCAACTTAAATCAACATAATTTTCTGAGTTATACGTCGTCTGTGATGCCAGCAGCTTACTCATCGTCTACCTATGGTCTTGACCCTGGCCCCCTGCCAGCTGCCCACCCAGCTACTCTCCCTCTGTCCCTTCTCACCAAGATATGAGGAGAAAACAAAATGGAAAAACTCTTGGGTCAAGATTAAAACAGGGAGATCGCTCACCAGTTACTATGGATCTGAAACAGACCCATCTGCAGGAACTAACTGATATTCAGAGATCCTTAAATATTTTTCCCAAATTTTTCTGGGTATAGATACATATATTTCATGAGTACTAGGTAAATAATACCCTTAAAGATCTAAAAATCCATACAATAGATGCCAGTTGGGTGTAAAGACCGTATTTTTCTTAATATGTATATCAAAGTATCTTTCCTAATTAGGACTTTCTATGTATATTTTTGCCTCTTATTATACAGAGTATCGGATTGAGTAATTGAATAAATGATAAATATATGAAAACACATCTTGATATCCTTAAACAGGAGAAAAACATATTCTGCTTCCTTCACCTGCATTTCTACTATTTCCTCCTAAACCAAAATCTCTCATTGATTAATCCTCCTTGGATTGCCTCTGAATAAAACATGGATTTTGCCCTTATAACAGTCTTGCTGATCATATATCTCCTGGTCTTGTAAATATGGGCAGTTCAATTTTCTCTTTACTCTTACAGAGTTGCACCATTTCATAGTCATTCTGAGAGGATCCTGGATGAACACTTTGTTTGCCTGGTTTTAAAGAATCACAGAATGGATCAGGTTGAAAGGGACCACAGCAGGTTATGTAGTCCAGCCTTCTGGCTCAGGGAGGATCTTCCTAGAGCATAGTAGACAGAATTGCATCCAGACAGGCCTGGAAAATCTCCAGTGAGAGAGACTCCATAACCTCTCTACGAAATCTGTTCCACTGCCTGGTCACCCACACAGTAAAGGAGTTCTTGCTCATGCTGTGGTGGAACATCTTGTGCACATTGTTTCTGCCCATTGTTTCTTGTCAAATCGTTTGGCACCACCAAGGAAGGCCTGGATCCATCTCCTTGACAACCTCCATTCACATATTTATAGACATTGATGAGTTCCTCTCTCAATCCTCTCTTCTCAAGGCTGAACAGGCCCAACTCTCTCAGCCTGTCCTTTTAAAAGTGATAGTCCAGTCCCCCAGGAGCTCCATGTCTTTCTTGTCCTGAGGAGCCCAGAACTGGGCACAGCACTCCAGATGTTCCTCACTGTGGCTGAGTAGTAGAAGGCAAGGATGACTTCCCTTGACCTGCTGGCAATGCTCTTCCTAATGCATGCCAGGATCCCTTTGGCCGCCTTGGCCACCAAGGCACTGCTGGCTCATGGACATCTTGATGTCCACCAGGACCCCCGATGTTGGGGAAGATGAAATAGGAAAACCTTATAAATATGATTGCCTGGCAAAAGATTTGGAAAATACAGACATTGAGATGAGAACTAGATTTGAAATAGCAAACCTTGACTACTGAATAACTAGAAAACAATAGTATAGCCAGGTTGAAAGCAATCCCCCCTTCTGATTAAACAATGCCCTTTACCTGCAGATAGGTCCAAAGGTCAGATGGAATGTTCTGTCTCACCCCCCAATGTATGGTTCATCCCACACCTGTGACCCTCCCCTGAAGTATCAGGTATCTGTGACCCCATTGGCCCAAGTCCTGTTCCAGCCCACCTTGAAGCCCCCTGATAAGGTGTGCCCGAGGGACCGGACGCTCTCTTGGACCTTCCTCTCTTGGACCTTCCCCTGGGACCCTCACCTGGAACCCTTGCTCCCTCTCTCTCTCTCTCTCTCCCTCTCCCCCTGGGCCTGCCACGAGTTGCGCCTGGCAACTCCAAGCAGGGCCTTTTCCCCTTTTAATAAACCACATTTTCTAAGACCTGACTTCAGAGATCTCTCATCCATCCAAACCGTCCTGGAGATCTGCGCTCGTTACACCCCAGGTCCTACTCCGTGGGTTAGCTTTTTTTCCAGCACATCAGCCCTCAGACCAGGAAAGACAGAAACCTTCTGCAAAGCAGGATGATCTCTTGCCTGGCCAACTCTGCAATGTCATATCACTGAGATCCAGCTGTGATTCCTCAAAGGGAACAGTGGGAACACATGTATAGTACTGTAATTTCACTTCAGGTTTCTGCAACCTATTTTCCTTTTTTATGCTTTGGATCACTCTAAAATTACTGTTTGCTTGCAAATGTGATGGTTTTTATTTTTTTCCCCTTCCTTAAATCTCCATATTATTTATGCTAATTCATAACTGTTGGCTTTTTTTGAAGACCACAGCTTAACACCTGAACCTATCAGCCCTCCCCTTTTGTTTAATTTTTCTGCCATCTCTTTTTCCCTTCATCATGAAATCAGTGGTAAAAGTGCAAACATGTATTTCCTTTTCATGAAGGATTCTTTTATTTTTATTTCTTGGTGGTCTGGTCTTATCTTTCAACTATTCACCAAAGTTCTTTTCTCAGTGCAGCATTCTCCTCTTTCTTGATTGCTAAGTAAAAGCAAAATACAAGGCTAGTATTTGTTAGATTTATAAAATCATTTTCCTAACCTCACCTGTTTCTTGACCTTTTCTTAATTTTCTGTTTCTAATGATGGAACTTTTTCTTGACCTTCCATAAGCAAACTCTAACTACTCTGTTACTAACTCTACTAACTTTTTCTTAAACTCTTGTTGCAAACCATTAAAACATGGCTTTCACTTAACAGAAGGCAGAATATTCCCTTTACAAGAGCCACATCTGTTTATCTGAGTTATGGAAGATCTAATTTATTTTTCTTGATCATTCTGCTATCTCTGACAGAATAATTCTTTCTCCTGTGCACGTCTTTACTTTTCTCTCTTGTTACTTTAATGTCAGGGCTTTGACAGTTCCCTCTTCTTTACACTAAAAATTGACTTTAGACAATTCTGTTTTCCCTTGAACTTCCAGCTTCCTCATCTACCTACTATGACTGCTCTGTTAATGGTGAAATAATTTTCTGATTTTTCTTTTTTTCTCTAAATATAACATGCAATTGTATGTTTTAGGAAACGTTATGGTAACAGAAGGGATTCACAATTCTGTATGGCAATGTGATTGTTGGCTACTTAGGATCTGTAACTTGAAAACATGCACTATGATTTTGTTATTTATCAATGATTTTTCCTTTATCTCCATTAAAGATGTATTAGAGAATAACTTTTGTATATACATCTATTTTAGAAATGGTACCACAAACTATAACCTGTTATCGTATTTATTAAGCCAAAAGTAAATCTAATTTTTTTATTACTGTTATGTTTGCTCATAGAGATCAATATTACTTGAAAAGTTTATTAAAATATGGGTTTATCTCCAATTTGTCACAACACAAATAATGTAAGGATGCTGATGGGGTTAAACCACAGATGTGTCTGCTCCAGTATATCTAGTTTGACTTAATTTTTTTTATCTGACCCTTCTTTAAATGTCCCTTTCTTTCATAAACTTTGCATTGTTTAACACCATGTTGAGATATAATAGTTCAAAATATCAGCATAGTGCCATCATGCTATAACCTCAAAGTGCCAAGATGCATTGACATTCTCAAATTTCATACAAAATCCTTCTGTTTGAAGAAGGTTTAGCCAAAAGCAAAGTTTTACTCTCATTTTAAATGTTACTGTAGCTGATCCTTCAAGCATTTGCACTCATAAAGACCTATTTATATTAATCCTTTAAACGTATAAGAATACTTCAATTTTGTTTTGAGTGTCTGTTGCTAATACCAGATTCAAAAACCACTTTATGCATCTGTGTCAGTTCTACAGAGATTGCTTCATTATCATTACAATACTAGCTGTCGACAGTACACTGTATGAGACCGTCTTTATGTTGGCAAATTACTCCAGTCTTTTCACATAACTGGATGACAAATCTCAAATTATGGTGGGTTGATTTTATAATTTGTCCTTCTTTAGGCATGTTATTGCCTACATGCACTGTGGGAAAGAATCCTGCATTGGTAGGGATTGCTTAATGTAGGTCTTTAAATCCTGCATGCATGTTGAGGTGCCAGAGGAATGGGAAGAGGTTGTTGATAGGGAGGGGAAGTCCAATCCTGGGACCAAAGCTATGTATGACTTAGCATTAATTTATATTAGTGCAATAGTAGTTTTCTGTATTTTCTTCATATGTTGTATGCTATTTTTTAAAAAATGTGTGAGGCTTCAGGAGGGAATGTTTCTGAGTAGTTATGGAGGGTTTATTTTACAGTTTACAGCCATCTGCAAAGCCCATGCAATCAATAAGGGGCAATGGGAATTCTATAACTGTCATTAACTGGAGTGTTTATTAATTCTCAATTAGATTGCTAATCACTCTTACCTGTGCAAACTCATTGGAAGGAATAGGGTGATCTAGGTGCCATCCGAGGTATATGAGTAATGTGGGATCACAGACATTTCTTTGGAGGAGTAATTTGGCAAGGACAGGCAATCCTGTACAAGATTTAACCCATATTAACTTTAATACCCAAGTGTTATTTGACAGTTAAGGCTACAGATATTGCTGTAGTCATTTGGGTACAATTATCTTGGTATTTTAGAGTGGTTATTCCATATAGGAACTACTTTTGCTCTAAAGATATAAGATGCTTTGTGCTTATAAGAACAAGCTGATGCACTCCAAGATCAGATAGGAAAATACTATTTTCCTTTGCATGTCTAAAAGAACAGAGGGGAAACTAAGTAGCTATCAATAGACCATCAAAGCCTGAGTAAATGAAAATTGTTAGAGAATCAGGGCAACACACTCGACCTCACAAAGGCCACTGCACATGTTTTTACTGTGAAGAGATCTGTTTTTTTTGCATAACATTACTTTGGTTACTGTTGCATGTTGATGGGTGGCAGCTGTTCCATCTTTTACTGCTATCAGTGGAGAAAAACTTTTTGTACAATTTAAACACACACATATATAAGTCTTTGAAACAAATAGAAGAAAATGGTGACTTAAATTGTATTTCACACTGAGGAACAATAGTTTCGATTGGTAGGGGAAAAAAATCCTTTTAATGCTGGTCAAAAAAGCCTTCCAAACCAAAACCAAAACCTAAAATGAAAGAGATAACTATTCTAAGAAAGATTTTTTCTTTATCAAATAATTAACATGAGCATTGTGGTCTAATTTAAGGAATTTAAAATTCTACTGTGTTCCTTCTTAAGTTTTACTTACCTTCATCTTTTATCAGATTTATGCCTCTATTTCATTGGCATTAGAAGCATTTAAGGTCTATTCTAGAGTTTTGAATTTCAAGTCACAGGCAAGGTTTTCAGTTGGCAAATATCACTTGTCACACTTAAACATTGGAGTTAAGGCAAATCATACCACAGTGGAGTATCTTCTGTATTGGCTGGAAACAAACCAGAAATATCCCAAACCACAGAAGTAACCAGGAAATGTTCTCTAGAAATTGTATTTCTTTCCTAAAGGAACTCCACATAATGTTCTGAAACTTGAAAATTTGCTTTTCCTTTTCCCCATATCAAATATTAGAGGTATAACATGGGAATGTATTTGAGGTTTTTTTAGTTTCTTGGGTTTTTTTTTAATTTGGGTTTTTAATTTTTTTTATTAACATAATCTTGGAGGGCAAAAAATAAGGAAAGAGCTGTTCATCAGTATTCTTGTAAGTCAAGTAAGGCGTTTAAAGGATGAACTTGAAATGTAAATTGTGCCTGCTAGTCCCAGTCAGGTTCTGTGCTTCTCATGTACATGATAATAGTGTGAAGTTGACAATGGGATCAGTAAAGGAGGAGGAGTATACATGATGTGGCAGACAATAATACAAGAAGCAGTGTTGACGTTATACATTATTAAGTATTACAGCACTGTGCCAGCTCTTGTTATTTGCATTCTCTTTCTTTTTCTTTGTTTATTTATTTGTTCCATATGTTCAATTTTCGTCTCTGCCTTCTTTTCCCTCAAACTTTCTGCCTCAAAACCATGTTATCATTTTTTTTTCTTTTTAAATTCTGCAATTGGAAAGAATGTAGCTGGAGTAAATCTTTAGTTTCACCAAACTCTTTGCTTGTTAAATAACTGCTCCCCTCTTTTATACAGCTTCAATTGATATGCAAAATTTGATATTCTAAAGCTCAACTAATAAATAAACTGATTTGTTTAGCCCCATCTGTCTGGAAATACAAATTTACACATACAAAATAAGATAGCTTATTTTGATATGTTATGCATGCCAGTATCTTGGCTGAATGCTACAGTGTCATTCACAATCCACTTAATCCGGATTTTCATTTGCCCCTGGGTGGTATCTTCCTTTTATACTTAGGCTCTCAGTATTTTACTTTCAGACTTCTAGTAGTCTTGTTTCCTGTGTGTAGAGTGTGTAGCTATTCCTGGCTAAATTAGCCATATCTCAGACTAGTGCCATGAGCTTACTTCATTAGGGTCTACAACATGATCCAAAGTCACACGCTGAAAAGAAAAGACTGAATTTGTGCAAGAATGTACACGTGTATCTGGTCACTCACTTCTGGGTGAATTACAATAAAAATGCACCTCTCTGTTGCTCTGATGAAAGGGGTGATGTGCTGTAAGAGATATGTTTTTGTAATCAGTAATATGAATCTGGAGCTTTTGCTTGCTCGTGTTTGTTACTATTCTCTCCTCTATAAGCATGTTTATCGAGGTTTGCCGAAAGCCCAGAAGCCCATAGGTCAGAGAACAGCATTTTGATGGATTATAGGATTGTAACTGTCCCTGCCAGCTGACAGCTTTTATTGGCTGGGAGGATGAGCCTGTAAACCTTTATATAATTATTGTATTAAAGGCACTGTGCCTCTGTGTTGCTGGCGCTTGTTCAGGGATCAATGTGAAGATAATTTCAAAAATGAATAGTAAGTATTGATCGTCCCTTGGTGGAGCCTTATCAGTGGCTGAGGCAGACTGCTGTAGATTATAACTTCAATGTCATTTATGATGATATGATACGTATTGCAGAGGAGCAATTTAAACAAAGGGCTGATTTAATTCACAATGGATTTTTGTAGTGTGATGGGTAATAAATCACAATCTATGTAATTTTTAGAAATGAACACATGTTGGCAGTAGTTCAGGGCAGTTCCTGGGAGATCTGAAAATGACCAGGGAGGGCAAATATCAGCAGCGAACCTCTTCTGAATGATTGGCCTTTACTTGGTTCTGACATTCAGATGACCTTGGGGCCTCTGCTGGCAGCTGCTGGTTAATTTTCTTCACTGAGGACACAGTTTAACTTTCTATCTGTCTGCCAATTACCTGACATTTTCAACTTATCACCTTCTATTTTTTAAATTATTGGAGGCACATTCACATTTTGACACTTTTTTAGGCAAGTATTAGTTTTTTGCCTGCTACTGAGACGTCTCTCTGCCAAGCATCTGAAATATCCCTTTTACTCAAGAAATTAATAGCTTGCCCAACTGTGAGGTGAAAAAGCACAGGTGTTATATGCAAGATTACAAAGCTTCCTTCCAGTTTAGCAACTGTATCTGTATATAAAAAGCAAATTATACCTGAAAAATCCCACAACACAAAGTCATTACATAAACAAAAGCACAAACACATATACCACAACTGACAAAAGCTACTTTAACCATATGATATATTTTAATTCTTTTGCTTGCCAGAATGTTTGGGTTGGTTTTTTTGTTCTGTTCGTCTTTTTTTTTTTTCTTTTTTTTTTTTTTTTTTAGATTGTCAAAAAATATCCCTTCTGAAATAACATGAAGAGGTTGCCTTCAACTGTGAAAAAAAGGGATATCAACTCTCTGGTTGAACTGACTCTTATAGACTATAGATATTTTTAAAGTGTTTTATGCAGACTCTCACAGTCTTGCAAATTACTCTGATCCGGATGTGTCCCTGATAATGAAAACCTAAAGCAAGGTAGGTTAGTTTGTTCTGCATGGCTTTCACAGCTTTTGTTTTCGTTCAGAATGGAATACTTTTTATATATAGTGAATTTGATGTTATCTGGTTTATTTTTATAACTTTATAATCTAATTTCTGATGAAATCCTGAAACAAGAGCATTTATGAGTCTAAGAGAACATAAAAAATAAGGTTATGTGAGTCAGTCATAACATATCAAAATACTCAGGGCTCATAAAAGTTAATAATCAAGTGTAACTGCTTAAAAAACCTGAAAAATGGAAGAATACTGCAAGGAAATTATACATATCACACAATGAGAGTTTTGAACATTCTGGGAAAGGTAAGGGACTAAAATGTCATCATTGTGATATGAAGCCTTCTTTGAGGAAGCATTACAGCACATTTATTATGCATGTAATTAAGTCTCATTAATGTAAGTCAGCCATGAGAATCTGCTTAAGTGCTTTCCTGGAATAACACATTAAATCCAAGCCATAGTGATGCAGTTTAGAATCAGATCTGATCTGCACTAGGCTGTTTTGCAGAATTACTATAAATATGTGTGACCAAGCTGCGTGTGGGTGTTTTTTGGCACACCCAGCTCTACGGCTATCAATACTGGAAATGTTTCCTGGGCTTGCTTTTGGCACACAAAATTTCAGTCTCAGCATCACAAGAGAGGTGCTAGCCTGTGTTGAGCTAGACAAATTATTATGTTACATTAGCAGAGCAATTAAGGTGAGGTTATGGATAAACCATGGCAAGGAAGTTAACACTTCCTGTAGAAACTGGTAGCATTTTTTTTCTATTTCTTCCTTCACAAAGGCACTTCCTCTGTTCTCTGAAGGCTAATTACTGCTGCAACATGTGCAGAGCCTTTTATTGAATTACTGTTCTGTGAATGATTCTTCTTTATAGAAATGTAAATATTTACTCATCTTCTTTAATTGAAATTTTAAGTTCATCATTCAGATAAGAAAAATCATAGGAACTTAAAAATCTGTGTGGAAACAGATAAACATCTAATACAGCTAAAGAAATCATATGAGGGTCAAGAGTGATGCATTTGGACAAGGGCAGTTTGGTCTATAGACACATTCCAAAGCAGGATCAGGGGAGGAAACTTGCAGTAGTTTCCAAATCTTTAAAGTTGTCTCTACAGCAATCAGTGCAAAGAGAAGTGAATCTGTGTGTTGGAAGTAGCAACTGTCAGTGAAGACCCAAAATTCATTCCTATTTTGATGATAATTTTGGATTAATTTTGGTCTTATCATGTGGACTGAATTCACATCAGCAGTTGGAGAACACTAAATATAGTTGAGTTTCATCAGAAAAGAATGCAGTCACACATTTTTAACTACCCGCTCTGCAAACCAAGCACAATAATGAAGGCAGTCAAGAAATTGACTTCAAAATTGCCCTGCCAAATGAAAACATTAACACAGACCTACCCAATGCCTTCCTAATATGTAGCCATCCCTCATTACATTCCAACAGTCTCTTGGGATATGCTTATAACAGAATGAAGAACTGAGTATTTAGGATATACAAATATGAATATAAAATATATATAACATAAATATAAAAATCATAATATTACATGACAACATCAAATGTGTTACAGTCTAGATATTAATAAATCTGGTGGTCATACTATTATTTTCCAGAAGTACTGATGAAATTAAATTTAAGCAGAATCAATTGACTAGACTTGATAGACTTATTATCAATTATTTTCAGAGGAATTTTTAAAAAATAAGTTGACTTTTGTTTTTCAAATTATTATTTTCATAAATAATAAAGAATTCTTTTTTTTTTTTTAATTTAAGATCTCACAACTTTAAGATCTTCTCCTCTTTTTAATTTTAAAAAGGCCTATTCAGAATATCTGACAACAAATAGGAAATTATTTACTTGCTAAATCTTTCCTTTTCTTCATACTTAGAAATTATTTGGTAGGTGATTTCTGGAAATGCATAGATTCATGAAGGTTTTTGATTATTCAGTCTTTATTCCAGGCTAAAAATATTTGCACTAGAGATCTGGGTTGTCCTAGGCAGAGTGAATGTACATTGCAATTATTATGCATGTCAGGGTCCGCAAATACATGCAGGGTCCCTGATAGGTTCTTTTTGGAGATCTCAAAGCACAAAAGACACAGCAGGGGACACAACAATTTGCTTAAACAAAAATGCACTTTTATTTAGTGCCAACAACTGCGATAGTGGGAGAGAAATAAAGAGATAGAGTGAAAGATAGAGAAAGAGGGGAAGGGGATTATAGCTACCAGTCTGAAGAGACGAGGCCCTCGGAGCTTGACGAGATGCTCATAGGCTGTCTTCTCCAGGTGGGGTCCAGACAAAGTCCTCAAAACTCCTTCAGTCTTTTATAGGGTTCCTCAAAGCGGGTGGCATCAGGCCAAAGCAGCAGCTCTCCTGGCTACATGGTGGGTGTGGACTCGTTTTGGGAACCAGTTGTAATCATCGCGTCAGTGCAGGACCAAGAGTACAGGGCCGAAGGTACAGGACGAACTGATTAGGGCTCAGTCCACCATGACCAGTCCATTGTTCTCGCACTGAGTTCCCATGGCATCGCATACCAGTCCTTAAGGCTTGGCAGACTTTCCACCTCAGCCAGGCTAGAGCTACTTTTCAGGGTCTAGGGTCTCAGTCCTTGGAGGCAGTCGTGAGGCAAACATGAGGGATTTTCGGACAGACCCTGACAATGCACCACTGTCTCTCATAAATGGGGGAAACCATTCTGGACATGGCATTCTTGAAATGGTTTCACAAGTGACATTTAAGAGGAAATGTTAGTCTTCTTTCTTCATTAAGTTAATTTTTCTACAAAAATGTTGTTTTGAACATACAAAATGGTTGACATTGTGGCCTCAGTAACCACTGCAGCTCTGTCTGTCCTGTTCCTCTCTGGATTATCCTAAGAACAAAAGCATATTAGCCAGATAAACTGTGTTCACTTCTGTTTTATTGCCAAAACAATGATAAAAAGCAGAGAGACAACACGAACCCAGGTTTCTTCACCCAGCCTGACTTTCACATATCCACAGCATCTTGTTCCCGTTTTCCTTTGCTATTTCTTTTCTCTATAGAATTTCTTTTTCCCTGCAAAATTCCCCATGCCCATTTTCATTTCAAAAGATGAAATTTTCTTACAAAATTAATGGGTAAAATGATTGGTAATTTGAAAATCCTTGATATGCATGAATTTAGGTAAGTCTGTACTTCAATGATTCTATTACTCTGAAGAAAAAAGTGACTGCTCTATACCTTGGAAAGTCATGTTTTTAAGGTATTTTAACATAAACTCCTCGATTTACTTGTAAAATCCAAGACAATATTTTCTGAAATTCAAATTTACATAATTTCAGATAGTAATTTCTTACATAAAGATTAGTCTGCATATCTACTTTGAATGCAACACCCAAGTTAGCTCTAAATAAGTAGTGGAGAGATCTGTTTCTTATAGAATGTTTTTAAACAATTGTGCTAAATGCCTGTTGACCTTTAACTACAGCATTGACTTCACTATGCAAGTTATTACATAAGTTAATGAGGCCATAAATTGGGAGATTTTAGACGATTCCACTGTTTTTGGTAATACAGTAGGAAGCTGTTAAACATATAATTCTCCTTTACAGTGAATGATTTTTTTTTTAATTGGGCTTTTAAACAACCAACAAAGCTACCTAAGTTGACTCCACTGGTTTGAAAATACTTCCTTTATTAACTAACATTGACTTTTTATGTTGCAAGGATCAATTTCATGAAATACTATCTTTCAAACTTTTTTATAAAATTTGAACAGGAAGAATATTAAAAAATATGGTATTTAGATAAACAGTTTTTTTTTTTTTATGGAGAAAATGGGAGCATGGAAGATGGATTTAGAGATTCCAGGAAAAGGATAAACTGGAAAGACAACATGCTTCTGTTTTGATCTTCCTGCAGTCTCTATAGACTTAGGCAAACCCATTAATAGTTTCCATTTTGATTTATGTTTGCTTTGTACTCGCTTTGTAAAGTAGGGAGTGGTTAATTATTTCAGTTAGACTTGCTGATAGAGCTGCATGGACATTGAACATATCAAACTCATGGGTATGCAGGTATTTCTGTAGTAAATGAGCAGAAACTTTTAGGCAAGTTTGTTTTTTTTTTTTTAAAAGACGCAGGTGATAAGAAATGTGTATACTCATAGAGAGCATATGAATATACCATATAATTTTTATAGTGTTTTTCTGTCAGCAGCAACTTTTTGCTGCCTATAGCAAAACAATGCTCTCATCAAATTGAAGACATGAATAGAGCAACTCTGCAATGCTCCCTTCAGTCTTCTTTCTTTTGCTCCTGTCTTTTTTTGAGAAATGAAACCTTTGCATCATTATCCAGGAAAATGAGCTGTGCATTCCAAAAGAACAGTAGTGCAAGCTTGGAAGTGCAAAGGGAGCTGTTTGCAACGATTTAAAATCTTGAGCAAAGACTTTAACAGGATTCTTAGAAAAATATATTCTGCTGCCA
Organism: Anomalospiza imberbis; assembly: GCF_031753505.1. Taxonomy (NCBI): domain Eukaryota; kingdom Metazoa; phylum Chordata; class Aves; order Passeriformes; family Viduidae; genus Anomalospiza; species Anomalospiza imberbis. The sequence goes on along the minus strand of NC_089681.1, from coordinate 96,472,285 downwards.
AAGCATGAATAAACTAATTGTAGTTTAAGTAGTGAGCTTTATAAAGAATTAGCCCTCTTTGTGTAAATGGAGCTGTGATTTATTAATAATCTCAGTCATTATTTGCTGTGGAATATGTTTGGTACTGCACTCATAAGTCACCATCTCCACTAATATCAACAGTGAAATTACAATGTAATCAGTGTAGGACGTGGAGCTTATGCGACTAAGACAAGTGTACTTAAAATAATCAGTCAGAGCTCAGCCCCTGAAGCAATATAAAGTGCCCTTCCCTAGGCAATGTATTTTCTCACTTTCACATCTGTTCTAGCAGAAGAGGAACCAAAAATAATTTTGCATGTGGTGGCACTCCTGAAACAAATAATTAAGTAGGATTTGGTGTCGTATTTATTTGTCCATAATCTTACTGCCTACAAAAGGTAGTGCACAAGTATTTCAGAAGATATCAGCTAGTTTGCTGTATCACATCATCAAACGCCCCATCATTGAATGTGTAATGATTACCTTTTATGCTCTTATTTTGGGATAGGCTTTACAACATAAATTCAAGGAAAATAGAATTTTCCTAGAAAAGAGTTTGTCTATTTTTGAAAGACTTGACTTATTTAAGAATTACACTTAAGTGCGCTCTAGAAATATGCTCAGAACAGACAGAGAATTCAACTTCTAGATTTTTGCGTCAGCCAAAAAGCAGTACCCGTTGCTTTTTTCTGCCACAAAAACCGGATCACTGCTCACATCTAGGAGTGAGCAGCCTCTGCTCAGCAGAGAGGTGGCATCTCACTGCACTGCACCTTCTCCATTCTGCCGGTGGCAGCACCAAAGAGAGTGGAGTAGCTGACGACAGAATTATAGAACAGCTTGGGTTGGAAGGGACCTTAAAGACCATCTAACTCTAACCCCCTGCCATGGGTAGGGACACATTCCACTAGAACAGGTTACTCAGGGCCCCATCCAACCTGGCCTTGAACGTTTCCATAGATATGTTCAATAGGAGCTTCTGGGCAATTTCTAAGTGCCCGTCTTTGCAGGCTCTTCTTCGCAGCTCTTTTACCACAAGGATCTGTCTCATCTAATCTGGTGTAATTGTAGGTTTTCCTCCACAACAAACAATCATCCATTGCTACTCTTTCCTTCTTCCACAGAAGGGTTTTGGCTAGATTGGTTGGCAGGTTCCACTGAGGCAAAAAACACACCTGCGTGATGGACCAGTGAATGGACCAGGTCTCACTCTATCCATGAGGAAACTTGCACTGTTTCTGGTCTATATTTAATGGAGGTAGAAATCAAACCAGAGAGGGATGGGTAGCTGTGTGGCTGTTCATTGAGCTTTGCTCAGAGTGCTCGTGACTATTGTTATACAACAACAAGCACAAACAGAGTAAATCTTGAGAACAGCAGCTGCTTTTCTCTATTTCTTCAGTGAGGTTTATCTTCAATGCGCAGCACCCAAACAATGACAGAAAAGGAGAGTCAGGATCTGAAACTGAAGAACAGACAGGATCTGCATTTGTGAGAAAAAGAGGTTATGTTATTTTCTGACAGGAGGTTAATGGAGAAATCTCTTCTCAACATGGTACCAAGTGTTTGGTAACAAATAACGATATGTACATGTATATGCAGATATTATATAACCACTGGTGACAAAAACCATCATACAGAAGACCTGAGCAATTTTTAAAGCATTTTTGACAGAACATAAAGTACCTTGTTTTGAAAGACACTAAATTTGTTAGTTGGAAACAACTAGTAGTGGATAGTTGGATATGGAAGGTGGAAAAAAGATTTACTGTCTGTGTTCCCTGGTAGCAAGGATCAGGGAGGGGAAAAGGCATTATGGAGAAAGAAAGAAATAGCCTAAAAAAGAAAATATAGTAAATGTGACCTTGAAAAAAGTATTCAGCTAATAAGGTAAAAAACCAAACACATGTAAAAAGGATGGAAATTATGATAATGAAAGAAAAATGTGGACTAAAGGAATGAAAATAAAGTCAAAAACTTCTCCCCAATACTTACTAGACATACTTAGATGGATTTATAAAAGAAACAAGACAATATAAGCAATGAGAAAATAAGATTCAGAATTCTGAACTGTTTCATATTTTCAAGATTACATTATAAATGTAAATTTAAGCTTTGCTGAGCTTACAAATGTAGTTTCTCACCAAAACTCAGAAAATTTAGGAAAGGCTCTTGTGTGATATGTTGGCTGGTCGGAAACAAATTCTTTCTTATACTGGTGCTTTCAGTTAACAATAGACTTTGCCCCAAGTTACTTCAGTGTAGTTCACTTGCTTCACAGTGAATTTATCATAAGTTGTTTTAGTATAATTAAGGTATTAGACAGCAACTTTAAGCTTTTTCTATTTCTTTCAGGTGAGTCACAACTGGAAAAAAATATTAAGGATGTGGGGAGTAAGGAAGTTCATTGTGCTATTGCAAGATGTCATGAACACTTCTACTTAGTAGAGATTTTGTAATGCTTTTCATATCAATAAAAAACTGTACAAGGTGAAAAATATGAAAAGTGACTTGCTCCCTTTTGCCTGCGTTGCCCTTTGCAGTTATTTTAGCTTATTGCTTGTTTTGCTTTTTGTAGTGAAAAGCCTTAATCGTTTTGTTGCATTTCTTCAGGAAAGGAATACTGATCATTTCAATGATGGTATTTTTTAATCTTGGAGTGATGTGAATGAATGTTTATGGCAGTCTATAGATAATCATTTTTCCATGCTTTGTTCCTTGTTTAGCCTTCAAATGCAGTATTTATCAGTCTGCAGAGCAAAACTATGTGCATGCCATATCATTACTAGCTCAGGGGGAATCATTTGAACCAATGTAATTTACTCAATATTGGTCAGTTTGACTCCTGACCCTAGTCCCCTGACAGTGTATCCTTGGCAACCCCTGATGTGTGTTAAGTCAAAATGTGCTTATTGGTCTCATCTGTGACAGCTTGCTAAAGGCTGTTTAACATAGCTTGGTCTTTTCAAAAGAAAATTAAAAATCCAATAATATACTATATTCTGATTAGACTGGTATTTATACAAGCACAGAAGCAGTAATTTTTATTTTCAGTTCTGCAAATCTGATTTCCTGTTCAAATGGAGAAAGAGTTTTGGAAGTAATTTTTAGAGAAAAAATAAACTGTTTTGAAGCAGTATCTAAAGAAAAATAATATGGAGATCACCCAAACTTCTGTCATCTTTGTGAGGCATTTGGGCCTCAGTTTCTATGTTCTGTTGCTGCTTACATGTCTAAAAGGTGGAACCTGAGAATTGTTCTCCAGGTACAGACACCATTGTAAAGCAGTTTAGAGTATTTTAGTGTAAGTAAGACACCTTGCTTATTGATCTAGAAAAAAGTCCCCCAGATTATTTTACTGGTTTTATAACATTTGAAGTTCTGAAAAGAAGCAGTTGTACTGAGTTTAACCAGGAGTCTTAGGATTTTTTTCTATCTCACTGATGGAAAACCAAAAATCCTGGGTTTAGGGTTTCAGGAAGAAGGGGAATTTGACCATACATCTCACTGTTTTTCACTTTCCAGTGCCTGTATGATCTAATTAAATATGGATAGTTAACAAAAATTTAACTAAGACTGCATTAATCTTTGGCCAGACTGTTCCAGATTTGAAATGGAAATGATACTTACAGACCGCCACTTATGGTCTGTGGAATCCTGAACTGAGAATGCTGACACTGGGGTAGAGGATCCATCTGCTAACACAGTACTCTCCTGTGCAGCTGTGCCCACCAGCATGGATAGTCTACAGACGAAATGCCATTTAATTAGTCACCAGCAACAACAAAAGTAGAGAAACACAAAAAAACCCTTATAACAAAAGACAAGTTCTGTGGCTTGTCAGAACAAATAGGTAGGAATTCTTTTAGCTTCTATTTAATTATCTTGAAAATCTACCTCCTGAAAGCAGCCTCTCCCAATATCTACATAATGTTTTAAAAATAGGTAGTTTCATTTAAAAGACCATGTAAATAAATCCTTTTTTCTATGCACTATTTATGTAATGATTATTCAACCACTGTTAAAAATCAGAAATCCAGGATTCCTTTTGAAGATTGCTAAAGGTTGGGACTCTGCTGCAAATTTTCTGTCATTAAGCATATTTAATGAGTTTTCAGAATATTGAGTAAATTGTATTATTAATACGTTGGATTTATTTCTCAGATTCAGTAAATGAGGACATCCCTCAGGAAAAACATGTTTTCAGAAGTGAAGCATAGTGCTTCTAGGAAAGCATTATTTTAACCAGCATTCTGGAAAGTGGTGGTAACTTTAGGGGCTTACTTTTTATTTTCAGTGTTGTGCATTATGAGCTGAAGTTGCTCTTTATTTCAACTGCCTCTTGTCTCATTAGTAAAGCATCACCCAGTACTTCAAAGAGATAATGATTCTCCATCCTGCCTTCAATAAGGGTGTAAAGCAATAACGTTTTCTTAGAATGTATCCTGGCTGCCCACTGAGGCAACAATCCTGTGCAAATAGCCAAATGAGGTTGTGTGTAAAAGCTGGTAATCTTCATGTAGAGGTGAATTTTATCCAGGTAGACTTGATTAGATGAGGGTGTATGAGGACTGAGGTCTGAGATAGTGGGCGTAGGGGCATATTTTTTTTGGTTTTTTTTTGGGCTGCTGGTTCGCTTGTTTTGGGATTTTTTTTTTCGATTGGTTTATTGGTTTTATTGTTTTGTTTTGGTTTGTTTTGGCTGATTTATTTTTTCACTGTATCTCTATGTTAATTTGAAAATTTCAGTAAGCTTTCTTAGTCCCAGCAGCTGTGCTGTGAAATCTAGCATTTACCCACTAAAATGCCAGTTAGAATGTTATCCTATTTCAGGGTAAAAAGTCTAGAAATAATCCACATTTAGGTACAGCAAAGGTACAGCAGGGAAAAAAAGTCCAATTAACATAAAATTTGGAGGAAATTACTAGATTTCTGTTGGGACCAGACATGTCTTTAAATAGTTAGTTGCAAGTTTGATGTACCTGTCCAGCAAAAGTAGATTTATGACTGCATTGCAAGCAATTGCTGAATCAGACCCAAAATGTGTAATGTAACATTGGCTCTGTTTTGGGTTGATACCAGCTAGAGTGCTTTATTTACTGCAGTGCTTCAGTATCAAACCCATGGGCTGCTTTGGTTTAAAACCGCTAATTTTGTTCATGTCAAAAGTATTGGGACTTCATGGGTTTGGCTCCTGGCTGAAAACACTGTAGTGACTACATGTTAAAGACTTTAGAATATTTTGTTTTGCACATCACTTGAACTAGGTATCTTCTTTTCATGTGGCTTACCAGTCAAATTCAGAGACATATGCTTGCAATAATTTTTTGAAATAATTTGCTAGCTAAGATATTTAAATAGCAGTGTAGTTATAAAAATGCAGATTGTATAATAAAATACTATACAGCTTTAGAACACTATTATGAAATGTTATTATTCTAACAGGCATACACCAAGATGTTTACTCTCTTAATAAGTTTTGATGTTCTGTGTTTTAAGGCATCAAACAAATTATTATTTAGTAATAAATTCCCATATGTGGGGAGAGAAATACTGTTCATATCTCAATTTTACAGTGCCAACCAAGCATTATGTAAAATGACTCATATACTTTTTCACTATCACTACAGAAGGAAAAGGGGAATAGAAGAGAGGTGAAATACAGAATTGACATGTACATAATGACTTTATAATTACAAGTGTGGATGTAAAAATTATAGAAACTAACAAAACTTACAATTAATGTAATTATAGAATCTAACAAAAAAAATGTTCAGAAATTTTAGTTTTCTGATACAGATACAATTTTATTAATTTTAATTTTGGGAAGTTTTAGCATTAGAGTGATTGTTCTCCTGTTACCAGTCTTATTGTATGTGTTTGGTTTGGGAGTTTTGATGATGTTTTTAGTTTTGTTTTTGTTTGTTCTGGTGGGTTTTTTTCAAATACAGCATAAACCATCATGGTTCTATAAAAATTGCCTTTTTATTTATGAAAAATATACACTGCTCATGATGTTAGCAGGCTGATGTTTGTATACTAATCACAAGCATAAATATTTTGTGTCATAAACAACCAAGGTAAATCTAGTTACCACTCTGTATGAAAAAACAATATGTATACTATGATTCCAGTTGATAGAAATTTTCATTTAATTTCATGAGAAAATTCATGTTCTGTGGGCCTGTCTCACTGACTTTAGCAAAATCAGGACCTCGACCAGGGATGCTTAGGATTGCTCCTTGGGGTGCTTATTAAATACCTTAAAATCTGAGCTTGATATAAGTATGCCATGGTTCCAGTCACACCTATGCTCTTTTAATTTCGGTTGCACAAATAGTTAATTGTTTTAGTCCAAACCCAAGGAATGATATCCACCCAAAAGAATAAAAAGGGAATTGAATAATTATGTTTTAACTGGGAAGCTTCTGAATTAATTTGTAGTGATGCAGTCCTTTATCATATGTAAAGGAAAAATATAAAAACTGTTTCATTATAGAAGCAGCCAGCAGTACATTGAATGACATTTTTGAGTTGCAGCCTTTTGAATAGCAAATCCCTCAGACTGCAATGGGTTCATGTTCTCAACTTCATGAACGTTGCTTCACTAACTTGAATCTGTTATAAGTCTTTGAAAGACTACAAGTTACTAGGAGATAATGTGCATCCACTCAATTCACAAGTATTTCCTAATACATGCTTTGCTAATTTCTTTCAAGTTAAGGCCACAGCCTTCCTACGGATATACTAAACAAGCTGAATTCATGACAGTAGTGACAAGTTTGCTGATTGTGCTTTCATTATTAGGCAGAGGATGAGAGCAGGTAATTGTCTTGTTTTCAGAGGTTATCTAGAATTATACACAGAACAGATTTACCTGGTTCAGAAAACTGACCATAATACACGAGTGTTTGACTACTTTATGTACAATATATATGGTACTATAACTTTTTTTCCAAATTTTTATAATATTTCATATATGCAAAAGGGGGAAAAACACTTCGTCAATCAAAATTTGCATTTTAGAGAAAAAGAGACAATGTATAAGCAGGGATAAACATTATGCATCTTTTAGCAAAAGGAAAATATCAGCATACAGATAATATGCATGTGAAAGTGTGCCTTACTGAATTTACAAGAAAACAAACAGTGCTTTTAGCAAGTCCAACTTGTCTGAGAAGATTGAACTAGTGAGATTACCCTTTCATCAACACACACACATTCTCTCTGTCTCACACACAGACACATGTACAAAAACAAACTTGTAATGAGTGGGTACTTTATCAAGACCTTCCTCCATCCTTCATTAAATGACAGAAAATTGTTCTTTGCTGAGTTTGTCAATGCAGCTTTCCCTCCCAGAAACCCATTTGTTTCACATGCTAGCACAGAATATTGCAGGAATTTGCAGATTTTAAATGACAAATGTGTCGAAGTTTACCCAGTTCTGAATCATTCTTTTCTTAGGCTGACTACAAGGTACAGTAACTCCCAAAGCTGGACTGGAATTTTTATTGTGAGTAGATCTCTCTAGTTCACTAGTAAAACAGTATTGGACTGTGATCTTCCCCTGTTTGACAATGTCCCTAAAGTATTCCTTGGCTCCAAAAGCCTTTTCTCTGTACCTTATGTGATAGATGTAGCCATATTAAACTGAGAGCACAAACAAAACAACAGACACAGTCCTCTACTACAACTCCTCTATTCTTTATTGAATTTGTCATTTTATTAATTGCACTTACATGTAATGGAGATGAAAGCATGTTGTATGAGATGAAAACTTTACACTTTGACACCATGAAAGGAAACTGTTCTTTCTAGCACCTTTCAGGACAGAAGGCACTTACAAATAGCAGCTACTGTGTTGCTTTGTTAAAGTAACACTTTGATGTGCAGGATTATAATCAATGTAAATTATTGAGTTCTGCTACTGTGCTGTGTTGAAGGTATAATGTGTTACTCTGTACAGCCATTATTTACTCATACTAAGAAATCAGCTATATAACACTTTTTTCCTCCCCTTAAATTCTGTTTTAAAGGTGAACTTGTAAACATAAATTTAAGAACATATCTGTTGAAATTGTGTCTGGATTTCTAGCTTTCAGCAGTCACACACCAGGTCTCATTGCTGCATTTACATATGCTATGAATTTCAATCCAAACAAATGGAGAGGAGTTTTAGGACAGAGCCTGCAGCATGGCATGTCCTTTAATTGCCATTTACATAGCAGAGGAATCATTAATTTCTAATTCACCTATTATTCACTCTCTTTAGTATGCTGTGCCAATGTCAGTTTTGGGGCAGTGGAATAGATGTGGTTCTGCATTGCTTTTGCAACCTACTTTTGTGTATGTTTTTCTTTTTCTTCTCTTAATGCCTTTTTGACCTTAACAGAATAGTTCTTCAACAGAGGCTGTTTCGGGGCTCTTGTTTGGATATGATTTATGGTGCTACATTAACCCTTCATTGACCTAGAAATGCCCTAATATTAAAACAGTTTGACACACAGAAAATCAAAAGCCCTTTTATTGGAAGGGCTATTGTCCGCATCATAAGTTTCCCCAATGTGATGCCACTGTTATACCATCAATTTCCTACTGCTATTGAACACTGTATTGAAAAACTAATGGACAGAATCCTTTGTCATTTCTGTCCCAGTGACCAGCAAATAGCTCAGTGAATGTCTTCCCCTTCATATCACTTCAGGCATTTCAAAACAACGCGTCAAAGGTACTCGCTTAGCATTTCATTAAAGGCAGGGGTGGGCCGGATCCCTGTGGATCCATGTAGCATCTGCCATCAGCCAGCTTCCATGGATTTTGGTGGAGGCTGGAAGCATGCCATAATTCTGTGGGGCTCGGGCTAGTGTTCCTGTTGTGCAGTGCTATGATACCAAATTCATATTTGTTAAAAGGAGAAATAAATCCTTTTAGAAGATTATCTGGAGTTTAAGAGTTAACAGTCAATAGAGCTCATGTACAAATCCAATCAGCTGTAGCTATTATAAGAACTTATTAATTTGCAAATGAAACACTTTTCTGCAGATGGGATAGTAACCTATTGCTTTCTGTAGAAATTTTAATGAATGTTTTCTATTTAAGCCTACAGCTTTTAGCATGATGTTGAAAATCCTTAATGCATTTTTTATAAAGCTGCTTGATTCTAGAGTGCTCTTCCCTAGTGAAAATGAATATGTTTCTGTTTTCAATTTATATTGTAACTGCTACTTCTTAGTTTCACATTTGGCACCAACGAGGTAAAAATAAATCTATTGTATTTTCACAGAATATTTTAATATTGTTATTGATATTTAATTCCTTGATTTAGACACTCACTGAAATCCAGTCACAAACAGAATACAAAAAAGTTGCTGAAGTTAGACATACAAATGTTTTCTATTCAGCAGTTACCCAAGCTGTGCAGTAGAACAATTGCAGGTTTTTATTTATTTTTCAGTCAGACGGTCTTGCTTTTTGTTCTGAATTTCTTCATCACTGGTTAGTGATACAAACTCCTCTTCCATAGAAGAAACAGTCTTCTCTTCATCTGAACTAAAATAATCACGATTTCTTTTTTTTCTCTTTTTTTTTTTTGGTTTACCACCCTTCAAGGCTACTGTAGCTTTCTGCAGAATTAACCTGGCCTGTGCAGATGGGCACAAAAGTCTCTCAGTGTGCAATGGGGAGCAGAAGTCTTTGTGAACCCATTAGATCTACCTACAATTACATTCCAAAAATCCAGAATAAGTGAAGTTAACAGGCTTATGGCAGATTTACACCCATACAGCTATGAAAAAATCAGGAGCCTCCTTTTTCTGTCTTTTCCCACTTAATGAGAAGAGGATTTCAAAATTCTGCTACTGCTTAAACCATCTCTCTAAATTCACAGGGGAATGAGTGATATATTTTCATATGGGATAAATGCAAGAGGATGATTTCCAAAACTCCTAAAACAGAAAACGTGTTTTGGCAGAGTCTTTGAAAGTTTATCCTTTATGATACTCACATTTTGCTTCATAGATATGCAATATTCAATCCATCTTCAATATTGGCAGAAAGTTGTGTAATGATGTAAGGCACAAATAATGCTAAAAGTGATAAAGAAAAGCTGAACAGAGATATCTGAGAAATGGAGTTTACATGTGATAAAAAAGCATCACAGTTCAAGAAAACAGACAAATCAATATTTCCAAGTTAGCTAAAATTAGTTCCAAAATTATATGTAAGGTAAAGGTTAAAAAGATTTAAAAATTTCCTTGCTTTCTCAAATATTGCTTTCTTAGAGAATAATGTGTGATTATGGTTTTTTTTTTTTTTTTTTCTTCTCTTTTTTCTCTTTTTTCTGGAAAGCAATGTGTGTGTGTGCTGTCTGTGCAAACAGGAGGAGAAGCAGACTAGAACCTCAGGCATAAATTTTAAAAGTGATCCGTGTAAGATTATAAGAAGTCAAGTGTAATTCTTACTGTATAAATGACGGCAAGGTAATTAGTAATACTAGAGACTGACACTAATGACCTCTAGGGTCACAAAGTAATGTACTTTGCCTTGTTTAATAGCTTAACACAAAGGATTATTATGATAAACCACATTTTTAAAAGCAAACACATTTTCTTTAATATTTTGTTAATATAGTATTTCAGAAGCAATATTTGTGATACATGACTTACTGTTTTCATAAGTCAGTTCTCTCTGAACTATGTTTAAACACTGTTAAAAACAATAATCTCCTAGCTTTATACAGTGCAGTTTATCAACCTCTATATATACATGTAAATTTCTATCAAAATGGTTGCTTTGAACCTATTAAGAAAAGCCTCCTTTTCTTACTTATTTCTTAGAAAAGTTAGCGTCTGCAACTTTAATTTCTACCCCATTTGTCTTCACAACAGGCCTGTTTTGTTGGTTTACTGTACTAAACTCCTTTGGCTGTTTCATAAGGGCTGAGTATTTCACTAAGCTCTTGCAATATTGAAAGAATCTATATTCTGAGAATTTGAAAACATGTCAGCCCACCTAAATTACATATTGATCAGGTTTAATTGCATGCCACCCATCAGTATTAGGTTTGAAAATTCATAAAAAAGAAATAATGTACTCTTTGTGGATGATTACTTCTGGGGCATTTAAATGAATTCCATCACTTAACCCTGAGCCGAGACACATTATTGAGCCTTGCAATCTACCCAGTCAAAGTCCAAAGCAATAGAACAGCTGTTTTATAACTATCAGAGAAAAGCAAAGAGCAAACAATATAAATTTATATAGATTTTCTTTTAAGTAAAAAGCCAAATGTTAACATGCATTTTCCAATTGTTTCTTCAACCTCCACTCTTGTTTTGCTTAATAATGGTCTGCATTTTTAATTTTCTGTCATGTTCCATACGTAAATTCACATTGTAATTAAGATTCCAAAATTAGAGAATTGTTCTAGAGAAAGTTATTTTCTATACATTTTCATTTCGACTGTGTGTTTCTTATATGTCTGCCACCACTTATCCTCACTTAAAACACTAGGAGCAATGGGATTTACTCATATTCGGTATGCTTCCTGGGAAATACAGGTTTCAAGGCTATGTTCCTCAGAAAGTCAGACTGGTGGAGGAGGGGTATTTATTATTTGTTTTCTGGACGTTCTTTACATTTAAAAATTATGCTTGTTGGTATTGGGTGTGTTTTAAGAAATTGTGCTTATGTGTGTTTTTCTGTACAGAATATCAATACTGAGTAAAAAGAACCAGTTAAAATCATTGGTTTTGCTTGGATAATAGTTTAAAAGCTACATTTTATTTAGACACTTTGAGGTAATAAATATCTGTGAGCATAATTAACTGTCTTTTATCTAGGTCTGCTTCTTAGTGATGCCTTTTTAGGACCTTTCGTAATGTCTCCTCTTAATGCTCAGTTTGGCCTTGAAAATAATTTTATGAGTTAGGATGTTACAAATGTTTTCCACAATTTTCCTCATGTACTCATGAAATTCATGTCTCAATTCGTCTCAAATTTTTACTATTCTTTCTTCAGAATTTCTTCCTTTCTTGTGGCCAAAATTTCAGATTTAGGAAAATAAAATAACCTGGTTTAGCCAACAAGGAAGTATGTGTTTGCAAATTATCCTTTGATTTACCATGCATGTTGTCTTAATGTATACTCTTTATAAACTAGGGTTCCAATCCTACCTAACATAAAATTATATAGCTTCAAAACGGGGATAAAAGGCTCTAACTTTTCACCCTGAAAATTCATCTGCCAGTATTTAATGTCATGCTATGTACACATTACCTATGAGATACATCATATCACTCTAACCAACTCAGTTATGCAGTCTTTAGGAGAAAAAAACCAAAACCACAAAATTTCATACTCCTACCACAAATAATTATATATGAAAATTAGTCTAAAAATAAATTGATAGAGCAGGCATACACACACACACCCCACCCACTGCTGTAGAAATCACTTAAATGGGTGATTGCAGATCAGAAACAAAAACCTTGTCTTATGCTTATGGTACTTTTGACCCCTGAAGCAGATTGACTCCTTTATTACATAAAACGTGAGAGTTGTGTCAGTAGCTGAGCTCAACTTGTACATGATTTTGTAGTTATCAGAAAAAATAAAGAAGTCCTTTACTGCAATTTTATTGCAGTTTCCTCCATTTTTTCTGGAAGAGAAAATTATTGAATGAGATACAGACATGGAGACAAACTTTCTAAGCTTCCAGACTCATCATTTCATGTTTCCCAGCTGTCTAAAGCAACTGTTAGTCAAAATGGAGTAGGCTTAGTATTTGAGTGTAAAAAATTTTATCAGGCATGGTATACTGCTGCTGTTATTTTGAACCATTATATTAAAGATTGACTGGGGAAGGAGCTGGCTCATTAAAGTCCAATTATTTGCTGTTATGTAAGTTGTCCTTGAGCAGGGAAATTTTAGTAAATTAAGCCTAAAACTGAGTTTAGATTACTTTGACTTTGTAAAGCAACCTGAAAAGACAGAAAACAAAGTTCAAAAAAACTGCTAAACATGCCAAAGCAATAAAAAAAAAAATTAAACTTTTTCCTTTGTTTTATGACTTAAAGGTAGGAAGTCTTACATGCTCTGCTTTCATATTGGGATAAATTTTATCCCCATTGGAATGTAACAGGAGTTTTACTAGCAGTTATGTTAGATTCAAGCTATTCCCTTTGCCAATTATATTCAGCCCTTATTAAATGCAATCAATTAATATCAAGAATAGTTGTAAAGTATTGCCATTTTTTATTAGACTCCTGCTTCTTTACTTCTGTCCATGGGAAACATCTATTAGGAAAAATTTGTTCTTTAAAACTCAAAGAAAACAGAGACCAAATTCCTGAGATTTACTCAACCAATGACTTCATGTATTTTGTACTTAAATTTTATGACTATATGTAAATGTAGTCAGGATATAGTGCTGTGATATAATACCTTGTATAGGTTTGTCATCTGAGTAACTAAGTTTGAATGCTGAAAGACATTCTTGGAGCAATAAAGATAATTTTTTGCATTAAATACTTTTCATATATTATTCTGAATGTAAGTCCATAATATTACAAACCAGAAAAAAAAAAAAAACCCAGGCAAAATTTTCCAGGGCAAAAATTGCCCTTAATGACAAATTTGTCAGCCATCTTTATGATGCAAACACAGGGAATAGCTTTTTACTGTTTTGTACTAATGATGGAATTAAACAATTAAGCTGTTATGTAACTGGAAAAGCATTTCCTATAGATGTGACTTTTATGTTATGTTGTTATACTTGGCAACATTTTAAGCTCCTTAACATAATGCTTACTGTATGATGGGAATCTGTGTATGGAATTTCTGCTCATGACTGTTAAGGGATTATCTTTTATCATGTACTTCTGTTATTAGCTATGATCAAACACTTTGATTTAAAGTAAAAGCTGTTGTGTAGGGTTTGATAATATTAAATTTTTAGCTGGGGCATTTCTGAGAGCTAGAGACTTGGCATGTTAAAAGTATCTGTACATTTTTCTGTCTGTGTGTGTTTCCCTTCTGCAGCAATGTCCCCGAAGTTCCCATTCACGTTGGGGTTACAGCACCAATCCACTTTTCTTCTGCCTGTGGACAAATCAATAGCAAATCACTTATTACTTACTGAGTACATAGGAAACAAATCTGTAGAAGTCTAGATCAAAGAATGTGCTTATGGCCTCCCAAATTGAAGCTTACCACCTATAAATCATCACTACCTGTAGTCCATGAAGAATTCTGCAGTGACTGATGTCTTGGGTTCGATGTAAAGATTTCACTGTACCATCCCTTCTCCCCCTGCTTTCCCACTGCCACTGCGAGCTTGCTTCCTCTCACTTTCAACACATTTAGTTTGGAAGACTCAAAATCAGACAAGTGTGGAGTATTCAAACTGCTTTTGCCCCCCTAACCTTAGACTGTTCTCTGAGACTGATCTCACAGCATCCGTTAACTGTCAGGTCTAGCTCTTAGGGATTTGTCAATGTCAATCCATTATCTCTTGGCAGGGACCATCATAGAGTGATACAAAATCCCTGTGTCTCACCCTTCTTCTAAGATCTGAAACCGATTGTTCAAAAATCAGATGATTAAAAAAATTTCTGAACCGAAAGAAAAAGACAAGCAGGAAAATTCCAAATGACAGGTGGACACCAGCTGTAATTTATTGTGCATATAGGACAAAGGTCTCAGAAATATGAGCATTCTGGATGATATTCCGTTCTTATTGAAGCCAGTGAGATTTTTTCTTTTGACTTCATTGGGGACCAAGATGTCATCCTTCACCTCCTAGAAGGGAAGAAAAAACAGGAGGAAAATAAAATAGAGAAAAATCTTTTTCTGGGTGAAACAGAAATGGAATATTATTTACTAGGTGGGAAGGGTGAGGGAGAAGAGGGGGGAAGAAGAGAAGAAATCTTTGTTTTGAGGCATTTGGAATTTTTAGTAGAGTAGAATTAAAAACATATTTTGAAAAGCTCCTTTTTTGAAAATGTTGACAATTATATTTTCCTCTGTTGGAATCCAGTAGATTTGTTTTAAAAATGCAAAAATAATGAAATACTTAGCCCTTTTCCAGTCCCTTCTGTATGGTATCCCTCCTTCCTAGCTCATTCAGGAAATTATTATAATAAGTTTACTCTGAAATTTTTTTCCCAAGTCTAATGAAGACAGACATCATTTCTTCAGTTTTCATTTCTTAAAAATGTAAAAATCTGCATGCCAAATGAAATATTTACCTCTACTTTTAATTAAATTTTTTCTTTAGAATCTTCACCAATTAAAAAATAATTTTATTATTAATTCATCTCTAAGTTCCAGTTATTTTTTTTATTTTATCTTGTTTAAAGAATAATACATGATGTTAAACAGATGTAAGATAACATTTTAGTAACAAACAGCTTTTTAGCATATGCTAGTGCTTTCCAATATCACACTTCGATTCATAACCAAAGAGAATTATGTGCGTAAAAGTAAACAAAAAATATGATCTTATAGATTAAAACTACTTCATTCTAATAATTTCTTTTTGCGATCTTTTAAATAGGGAAATTTTTTTCAGACTATTAATTTGCTCCTTTATATCAATTTTTTATATTTCCTTTTTTTTCCCCCTTTTCTTTTCTAAACAAAATTGAAATTTTTGCCCCATGTTTTGGGTACCTACATAGTTACTAGGATATTGTGCTGTGGAAAAGTGTGAATTTCAGTTGGTTACTACTGAAAGCAAAAGACCGACAGGACCATTCAGCTGCATTGCCACTTCCCTGTTTTTATTCAAGTACTGGAAGACTGTAGAAAATCAAAGATTCTGGACAATTAAAGTACAGACATTTAAGATGTATATGAAACTTATGGCAACCTGTCTCAGAGTGCCATCTCTTCAAAACATATTTTGGGTTTTGTTTTAAAGATTTCTCATTCTTACATTCTAGACTATTTGAAATCACTCGTTATGACATGACATCTTTGGTCTACCTCCTGAAAAAATGGGGACATCAAAGCAAAGCAGTTGAAATCAGAAAAAAAAGCCCCCAATGATATGAAAGTCCCTATCCATTTGAATTGCTCTTAATATAAAACACTATAATAAATAACTTTAATTTCTATAATAAATAACTAATTTCAGGAGAAGCTTCAGATTAAAAGGTATGTTCAAAGAATTCTAGGTGTTTCTCATCTTTTCACCTTAGACATTTCCACAGCTGAGTTGAGCATATGCTGGTAATGACTTTATCTTCATTCTTTATGAGCCAGTCTCAAAAAGGCTCAAGTGGAAATGGAGCACGAAACTCTTGTCAATATAAGGATGAGCAGCATGACCCTGTTAGGGACAAATTTGCCTTTTCAAGTCTTAGCCTCTCAAAAATGTGCACAAGGGAAGAAATGTGTCTTGTCTAATTTTAAGAGAATGATGCCACCTTAGAGGCTTGTACAGTTATACTTTTTGCAAACTCTATCAGACTAATATATATGTATTAAAAAAAGGATAATGATTAAAAACACTGTAAAGGAAATTAAGATTGAGAGCAACATCTCTAATTTTACCATCAGAGTTTAATGTTTTATTGTTTCTAAAATATGAGTTCATTCTGCATTCTCTGCAAACCATAAATATCTTTGCAATTCTTATAAGCTTATAATTCTTTAAGAATGGCCCAAGTGCAACACTTTACCCTTGATAGCATGCATGCCCTCTCAGTCTAGGCATGTTATCACATAACCCAGCAGAGGATGCAAAGGTCTTCCTGTGCTGGAAAAGTGGAATATTAACTTTTAGAGCTGAGGATTCCCTGGCAAAGATTTGAAGAATGACAATTGCTTTTTGTTGCTTTGGAACAGTATGCAAAATTATTCATAGAGGAGGCCTTTAATTTACAATGTATTTAATCATAGGTAATTAATACATGCTGCATGACTGGAGACTGCATACCATAAGTGCTTGTGGATGGTTCATTGTTGTGTAAACATTCATTGTTTTAATATCTCACATACTCAAAATCAATCTAATAACTAAAATAGTGTAATTATGAAGAAGTATCTATGTTTTTTCAAAGTTATGCTCTGTTGATGAATCTTTGTATTAGTATCCCTGTTTTGTAGTACCAGTATAAATATAGAAAAAGCAAACCAAAACCATTTCTGAATCTGTAATGGAGTGTTAATTGAATTTGGTTTATATTGGAGGTTTTGGTAGGGTGGGGGGCTGCAGGGGTGATATCTGAGAGAAGATACTGGGGGCTGTTGGACAGAGTCAGCTTCAGCTAGCTTCCAAGTGGACACACCACTGGCCAAATCTGAGCCAAATCAGTGATGCTGGTGGTGTGTCTGTTATATTTAGGAAAGCATAGAAAATGCAGAAACTGCAGCCTGTGGTAAGTACTCATGTTCGAGTAGATCATGAAAGGCTGAGTCCTATGGAAAGAACCCCATGATGGAACAAAGACAAAGGAGTAAGGAGAAGCAGAAAGTGTTGTGAACTGACAGCAACACTTCAGTCCCATCTGGTCCACCCAGGGTGGGGGGGAAATGTAAAAGAGTCAGGAGTGAAGGTGAGATTGGAAAAAAGGGAAGGGTGAGAGGAAACTTTCTTTTGTTCAGTTTGGCTTTCTCACTATCCTACTCTATTTTTAATTGTAAATAAATTAAATTAATCCTTCCAAGTTGCATCTCATTTGCCCGTGACAGTAATTGGTGAGCAATCTCTCTGTTCTTATCTCAATCCATAAGATTTTTCATCTTGCTCTCTCCTCCTGTCTTGCTAAGAGGGAATGAGAGAGCAGTTTTGTGGACACCTAGCACTCAGCTAAGGTTAACCCACCAAATTATTTCAGGGCTTTCTAAAACAAACTGAATATTAAAAAATAGCTGTAAATGCTGAACTCCTTCCTCACATCCCCTCCCCTTTTAATTTTTTTTTCACCATTTTTTCGTCATCTATATTGAATTTGAAGGCAAGAAATAAAAAGTGTGGAGTAAAAGGATTATGCTCTGGAGAGACGCAAACCCAACCTTTTCATAATGCCAAATATTTTAATTTGGAAGGAACAGGAATAAAAAAAAAAGCAGACAAAGCAACGGATATTCCTGTACATTGAAGGTGTCCTGGGAACTATTTGGAAGAGAAATTGCAGATTGCTCTTATACGTCTGGATCAAGAGGATTATAAAGTCTTTGCTCTAGTACAGCCCTTGAGGTTTGAAAATGTGAGAATGTTGGTGGTTACACACTGATCCTACTAAGCTATTTCATGTCAGACAGGCAGAGACCTAATAAGATGAAAGGCTTTGAAGGGGAAGTCACAGAAATTCTAAGTAGAAATAAGATATAAACTTTTAAGTTTAATGAAGTATTGAAACCATTTCCTATCACTTGGGTTTTAAATTAAGATTGGATCTTTTAAACGATCTCATTTAGTTGGGAAAAATAGGAGAATAACTGGGGAAAATTCTGTGGGATGGCCAGTCACAGGTGGAAGATTATTAAAACCTTTCATCTTTGATTTGGTAATAAATTCTATATTCCTTGAAAAAATAGGTAGATGAAAAGAGTCCCAAATATGGATAGCCCAAAAGATAGATTTATGATGGCAAGACATCCTCAAATAATAGAAAATGTGGGACCCTACACAAAACACAGGGAAAATCTCTGTGGTGAAATGTCAGTTTCCTGAATCCCCTGAGGTAGGAAGGAAAGAAGAACATTTGGCCTGAAAGTCAGGCACAAGCATTTTGCTGTCCTTCCCCACTAATTTAAATGAGTTCCTGCCTACAAAAGGTAGGCCAAAACTGGCTTTTTTCAGAGGCTGAGCTGTCAACCAGTTCTGTCATGTCCCTGAAGAGGCATAAAATTTCCACACAGCTACAAAAGTATCAGAAGACTTCTCAGTGTGCTGGACATTGAAAAGATTTCATGTGAGGGTTTCAAGTTATTTTCAGTATTGTTTATTATTATTACAGATTATATCTACATTAACACTTCACCCTGTGGACAACGACTTCCTGAAAAGAGAAAAACTTATATAGGCTAACCCAGAGAGAAACTAACAGCCAATGTCAAGCTCTACCTGGCTATACTTCCAGGCATTCATTCTACATGCCTAGTGATGGATTACTTCTGTGTAATCAACACTGTTAGCATATAACATGATTTTTTTCTACTATGGTAAAAAGCATTCTAGGCAATCAACTGGAAATCACGTTCATGTTTTCATGTCCGTGTAAGTCAACCCCTTCATGCAAAAAGACAGTGCTGTTGATGAGATGGTAAAGACCTCATTCAATTTTTATGTGGTGCTGTTTCTATCTCTAGAATTCATCTGACATTTACAAGTCTTGTCAATGAAAAAAAACCCAACAACTTTTGCCAATGAGTTTAAGTTTGCAACTAGAATTACTATTGATGCTGATCTTGCAGTAGTCACGGAGCCAGACTGAATCCATATTTAGGAAATGAGCACTAAATGCCTTGGCAGATCTCAGTTCAAGGTGTCTTGGTCTACCTTGTTTCCTTTTTAACATTAACACGAAAAGTGAATACAGCTTTCTCCACATTCTCATTGTATTATCATATTTACAGGAGTATTGCATTAGTTTAAACTATGTTTGGACAACTTTTGATTAAATAATTTATATCACATCCATATCCAGTAAAAGATACAACCTCCTCTTCCACCAGCCACAAATCATAATCACAAATAATCTATTGCTGATTGTATTTTTTAACTTTTCTTTTCTTTTTTTTTTTTTGATTAAGAGACATACCTATCTGTGTTTAAAAAAGGAGAAGCTATAAACAATACAAGAGAACTATTCATTCTTTTTTAGATAACATCTAAGCCTATATTCTGTTTAAAGAATACATATGTACCTGATTGAAGTCAATGTTAATCTGTCATTTTACCCATCATGCTTCTCCTGGAAATACATGGACTTAAACTTTTGCTCAGAACTTTTCCTGCACTGAATATGTTTCAGAATATACTTGCAAATTCAGATCTCAGCAAAAGTGACTTTAAAATAAAAAGCAAGATATTCAACGTTTTTAGCTGATATTGTAGAAATACTTCATAATAATAAGGTAAAAACCAAAACAATCTCTCTCTCCCCTTGCAAAAAAAAAAAACCAAAAAAAACCAAAAAACAAAAAAAAAACCAAAAAAAACCCCAAAACAACCCAAAAACCTGAGGAGCTAAACTGCCAGTACAGCACAATTTTAGCCACAAATAGAATTGTACTATCAGCTGGAAAGTAGCTCTCAGCAGGGTCTCAGACAGCAGACGGGATTGTATTATTCTGCCATTCCCCTATCCATCTGTTAAAGAAGTTCTCTTTGGAATCAAATGCTCCTCTTCTTAATTATTTTTTTAAGAATAATCTAATTTTTGAACACAATCAGTGGCACTTCATATACGCACACCTTGCAAGTGTTTAGGAAAAAGCTTCCTTTGTTTGTTTTCATTCGGGGAATTCATCTCCACTACCTTTATTCGTTTTAGAATTGAGTTTGTGCCAATCCCAAATACCCATTTGAACATCTGTAACTATAGAATTCTCCTTTGTTTTCCTCTATATAGATTTTTTTCTTTTTTTCCTGATTTGGCATATCTTCCTCCTTGCATTAAATTTTCAAATAGTGTTTTGGTTCTTTTATATACTGTCTCTTTCCTCTTTCCAGGAAATATGCTCAGATCTCTATTATAGATACAAGGAGAGAAAAGAACTATATTAACACATGCATTCCCCCCGGCCCAATAAGCTGTTCTTTACTCTCGGTGGTACTTGTGTTATTATCTGGTTTTGAAAGCTTTTCTATCTCATATAAATCATGAAAATAATAGTCCAAGAAGGGATATTATACCAGCAAAGTGCTTGTAAGGTATGTTCATTTATATTGGTGAATACTGCTTTTGTGCTGTGTATATGTCCCAAATGAAATAAAATACAACCAGAAAATGGCATAACTGAACCTACATACTTCCCAGCATAACTGAACCCATGCTAGAGATTTCCACTCTTACGTATACATTGGTTAGAAATTGCTGTTCTTCATTCCTCTGTATCAGGCTGTGGAAAACAAGAGATTGTTGTGGAGGCTTACCTTTATGCTCCCCACAGTTTGGATTTTTCTGAAATTAGAAGTGATGAGAAAGCTATTTGTGAAAGACAGTAGAAGGCATTGACAAAGACAAATTACATTTCAAAGGAGTCTTTGAACTTTTGTCCCTTTTAAATTGCTACCATCTCTTACAAAAAAAAAAAAAAAAAAATCCTAACAAAAAACTCTAACCAAAACCCCCAAAACCCCCCCCCCAAAAAAACAACAAGAAAACCTGGCAAGAAGAGTCCAAAGGAAATTGGCAGAGCAAACCTCAGCTCAGGAAATCATGAAAAGTCAACCTTAGAAAGTTAAATTAAAAAAAAATTGAGCTTGACTTTTTATATGTTTGTGGGAAAATTAAGAATAATCGTTGGAGCAGTCTAGACCACAGTTTAGTGTGGGGTAGATTTATAAGAAATGCTTTTCTTTAGTACCTGAACCAAAACATTGAATAAGCATAGTCAGATTGCCTGTTAAGCCTCTCTTTTGCCTTGAGATCGATCTCAGACTCTGTGGTCCAATATTGAGGTAATCAGGATCAGCAGTTTTTGAGATTATACCTGCTATATCCTGCCTCAAAATAACTTTTGCGGTACTTTGCATCTCAGTACACTTTCCCAAAAATGAATATATTAAAATAATGAGTTCCTGAAAATGTTCTGGTTATATTGGCATTGATACTCCTTGATCAGAGACCTCAGAGAGAGAATCCCCTCCATCTCCAAATTTTACTCACCTGAATCTTTTGAAAATATATTAAAATACATATACTTAAATGGCTTTATTAGAAAGTAGTTAGGCTGTAGTTCAGCATTAGAGTCACTTTGGGAAGAGACTATCATAGAGGATATGGGGTAGAATTTATATGTGAGTGATGGAAGGGTGAAGAATCACCTTGGAGGGTGACAGGGTGGCACTTCTGTGTCTCTTTCACCTAAGTGAGATTGTGTCAATTCTTCAAAAGAGTCTTGTCCTGGTAATCTAGTTTCACATTTTAACTGCCTTCAAATTACCACAATGTCAAAACCAGAGCATCTAAGAGGTAAATATCAAACTCTGTATCTTTCATAGACACATAAGTCCATTATGTGGAGACATGTCTATGCCAGCACAGCAGACTCCCCAGTACAGATTGTCTGAAACATGGAGGCCCTTGGATGCTGAGGTTCAAGAGTCTATATTTGGATTCAAACCTGTCACTATTGAGATTTTTTATGCTAGTGCTTCAAGCAAATAAATGAAGGGATGTGATCTGTGCTGAGGATGTCTACCAGCAATACCTTCCATCCAACTGAGTTTCAGTTTTGGTACCCACAGTACTCTGACTTTAAAAAATGGTGACTGGTTCTTTCCTTTCTTCAATTAAAGAAATAAAAACCTTGGCTCCAATTTCCTGAAATAAAACTGTTTCCTTACTGTCTAGTTTACTGATCAAGTTAGTTTTGTGTCTGCAAATGTGGTAAATGCATGTATTTGCTCTTTACTGAGTTTTCTTTTAAATTATCTTTTCCACCACAAAATAGTCTGAAGGACATATTGCTATATGGAAAGTAGGCTAAAATGGACCTGTAAAATTAAACTTTGCTTCACCTGAATATTAAAGGGAAAACGTCTACGTAAGTAATGTAAGTTTAATGTAGTTTACTTTTCTTCCTGTGAAATATATGGTCCATGAAGTGCACATGACTTCAGCAAACACCTACAGACTGTTTAGCAAATGTACCCAGGTTAAGCATGCTGTATCTGGGATTATATGTTTTCACATCTAAAATTACCTATCCATTGTGTGACATAAAAACCAGGAGCCTCAATTACTCTTTGATGTTTCACACAAGCAAGATAATACTTGGAAGCTGACAAAATTCAAGCTCAGGTTGGGTGATATTGATTTTTGTTTGTTGCATCTTAACATTTAGAATGTGACTGTCATGTATACAAAAATATGAAATTTACTGTCTTCATAAAAGTTTTACTAAATCAGCCAGCAAAATGAAGGAGTTATTGGCAGCTTTTTCATTACTAAACATAGCATAAAACACCTGATTATTTTTGTATTTAGTGGTTCTGATGTGACTTTCATGTGCATCAATAAACACTAGGTCTCTTAAACATTGTGAATAAAATCTTGTTTTTAAGGAATTACAAAATTATATTCTGCTTGTTTATTGACAATAAATGCTACAACAACCTGTTCTTTGCATATCAGTACATTTGTTGCTGTTCATAACCAGAACAGTGCGATTTTGTCTGAGAGTGATGGAGTAATAAAAGAGCAGGGTTGTTTTGAAATACTTTGTCAAGAACGAATATCCTGATAAAGAGTGCAAGTGTAACATTCACTGTGTGTTTGTGTGTTCGAAACACATGAATGTTTTTTTAGCTTACCAAAGAAAGTGAGCCCAAGAAAAGAGGGGAGTTGCAAGAAGAGAAACAACTTGATTTCAGAACAGTCAATGTTTGTTTTGTTCATTTGAAAAATTAAGCACTAAATTCAGACACAATCACACACAGACACAGACACATACACACACACACACACACACACTGCACCTCTGATCTGTTTTCTAACTTTGATATGACGACTAGTTCTGCAGGTAAACTTACCACTAGGATACTAGGATTTTGGAATTTTTCTGAACATTTAGTGTCAGTATTTTTAAAACATGATTTCTAAGGAGACAATAAGTAGATTGTGTATTTTAGTGGGGAGAGAGACAGGAAAGCTTTCAAAATAAGTGTGACCTACATACCTTTCTTTTGAAGCAGGCGATATCTGAGTAGCTCAATGAATGCAAGGAAGCTTGTGATCTTGTTATTAGGACCTTTTAGTTTAATTATTACCAGAAGTGTCTTGATATGTGTCTGTTCACTGGAATCTATTCAAAAGCTGACATTTGTAAGCAGTTGGAGAAAATATTATCACACAATATTTTTCCCTATATTAAATTTAAATGAATATTTTGTTGCTGTCATGCAACATTTTTTACTGCTGTGTGGAAAATGTTTAGCCTGAGCTTCCAGCAGCTGTAATTAGAGGTATAGCAATCAAAATCTTAATTATGTTTATAAAATTTGCTTTTCTCTTTCTCATATACAGGAACCAAGAAATCTGTTGCATTATCACTTGAAATTTTCAATTAAACTTACTGAACTGAAAATATAAGTTGCATGGAAACTAACCTTATTGGAGTTTAATACTCAGAGATGTGGAATACAAACTTGAGTGCCTACATTTCATTTTTGACAAAACTTGTTTAGAGTCTGTAGCTTTCCTGTTAGAATGGAACAGAAGATACTGAGTGTTCACTGACTAAATGGGGAAAACATTTAATATTCTGCATAAGTTTTTTTAGTTTGAAAAAAGCAAGTCATAAGCACATACAATTATGCAAGCTCTCTTATCCAGCTATATCTGTTGCCTGCACCATTTCCAGGAAAAGATAAATTGATTGTAACCCACAGAGCTGGCTGGGAGAGCAGAGGTAAAGAATTACAGAGACTAAGGTTGGTCTGTGATGAATATGCTGCACAGATTCATGCTTTAAATCTATTGCTCCCTACCTCTTCACACAGACTGTTTAGGAGCAGATTATTTGAGTTGTGATAATGAAGAGAAAAATAACACCAAGGCTGTAGAGACTATGGCTTGTTTCTCCCCTCAGTTATTTTTTAGTTATGTTGAACTCACTAAATATTCTACCTGGACAATTTTCAAAGTTAGATGCATTTCTGGAGGATTCTTCACCTTCTTTTCTCTTACTAAGAGCCTGGTAGTTAAGGCAACCAGTTACATTGCACCGAAAAACCTCTGCCTCAGCCACTGGTGAACAATAACTTCATATGGAAAGTAATTGTGATTTTCCCACTGGTGCAATTAACCAAAGTGTCCTTTCTCCCTTCTTTGCCCTAAGACACAAAGTCTCTATTGCTTTTGTGTGCTATATGACTCAGGAAACAGTTAAGCATTTAAATGATTCCCAGGCGATATTGTCTGCATGCTGTGGATAAGTTCTTCTGCCTAATAGTGGACATTTCTATCTCCACCTGGGTACTCTTCTGAATCTTTCAGCAACTTTGCTTATAGCTTTGCCAGCGCTAAATTAAGCTGTTCCATTTGATCTTCACTCACTGATGGAAATCACCTCCATAGCTTGTCCATGGGGAAAATATTACTGTGTTCCTTGCTGTTTGCCCAGATGAAATATTTAAAATTATGAGTGGAGCTGAATAAGTTTTTTGGGGGTTGGGTTTGTTTTTTTGTTTTTTTTTTTTTTTTTTTTTTTTTTTTTTTTGTGATTTCAAGAAAACAGATACCATTTTTGCTCAACTGAACCTTTTTCTGTTACATTCCCTAAGAGCCTGCCTGATTCAAATTAATGTAATATTCTTGGACATGTAAACTGGATGGCAGTAGTGCCACTACAGCTTACTAGGCAGCTCTCCAGACTTTAAAAACTTGTGTGGCCTCCTGCTCGGCGAGCTGTGCAAGGGGTGCTGTGCACTCCAAGACCCAGTGCCTCAGTCCATGCCAGAAAGAATTGTGCTGCACTGTGCTCTGCCATGCTGGTATTTCCCAAATTCTTTTGCACTTCTGAACAAACTTTGTACTCCTTGAATAATTAACTAGCACACACTTCACACTTTTACTATTCACATTGTGGAGCTGCCTCTTCCTGTTGCAATCGCATGTCACATCTGGTGCATGCACTGTGTGAGAGACAATGGGGGGGAAAGCCCTCTGCATTTTTTTTTCCCTTGTTGTTGCTTTAGGCCTACAAAAGACATTGTATTTTTATGTACATTTTATTTCCTCCATCTATTGATTAGTATGATGCTGCTTCTTGTGCTTGCCATGAAGCAAAAAATAATTAATATCACAGAAATTTGTGCTCATCTGATTTTATAAGTGTTTGCCCTTTTTTCTTTTAATAACTAGTTTGTGTGTGTTTTCTGAGTTTGGAAAAACAATAGATCAGATACTAAGTCCTACAAGCCAAATTTATCAAACCCATAAATCCCACCACAGAAATTCCTGTGTTTAAACACGTGCTTATGTTCAGTATGATCCTGTGCATTTTACATTACATTCATGACATCTTTTTGCAGTAATTGGGAATGAACCAGTGAAAACTCAGAGGAGAGGATAAAAAATAATATTGAACATGTGAGAATGAAATGTAAACATTAATTTGCACTTTTGTTGCACCTCTCACTCTCTTTTCACTTTTCAGTAGTTTGAGATTATGGGACTTTCTCCAAAACCGTGTTTTACTATGGTTTCCTACTGTTTTTATGATACTGTCT
>NC_089681.1:96368348-96435848 GCF_031753505.1 Anomalospiza imberbis | reverse complement strand
GCCAACAGTGGTAAAACCACAGTCAAATAACAGCTGCAGCATAGTCTGAGGGGCAGCCTTGCTGTTTCTGATAACTGGTTCATGTAGGTTACGTTAAAAGTACATAAACTGCCATAGAAATTGCATCAGAATGCTTAACTTAATGATCAGGGTGTTTATCTGGTCATATACACAACTCAGTGACGAAGGCAAACTGCTGGAGAGAGAGGTGTGGATTATAATCCCTCCTCCAGGGACTGTTTAAAAATTGTAGATTGAATAATCATTGAAGTAAAATTGCTATCCAGGCTTCTCATTCCAATGAATTGCAGAGCTGCAAAGACACTCATTGGATTAGAGAGAAAGGCTGCATATATATTTCTAACATGTCATGAAGAGAGGAAGAGAATTGGGAGAAATGCACTGCAGAAAAGCCTGCAGTCAGATACATAGTGTAATCTCCAGGGAAATAAATGGGGGATGGATCTAGAACAAGGGTTAAATTGATCATATTGTATGGGTGCAATTTTTCTTGTTGCCTCCAAGGACTTCATATTTCAGGGAGGGAAAGATTCCCTACTCTTTTGGTTTTGAAATGTCTTGAACTCTCTCTTCATGACAAACAATTTCCAAAACTTTGGCATAAGAGGCCTGAATTCCCAGAAATTGTGAGTTTGAAGGCACAGCCTTCAGATTGCAATTATTGCTGGTAAGGTTAGAGAGTTGAGTATGGCTCCAGCCATGAGAAATAAGCCTTATCCCTTATTTTCCTATCCAGCCTTGCTGCAGCTGGGAATGTGGACCCAGTGGGGACACTTGTGTGGGCCAAGACCATATAAAGCGGGGTGATGGAGAAGTGTTCAAGAACCTCCACACAAGTGTAGTCTTCAACACCTCATTATTTTTAAACATGTTTTAGGATTACATACTTGAGACATCCTGTGCTGTCCATGTTGGTTGTTGGAGGTGCAAACACCACTGGATGATTTCCAATAATTTCTCATGTGTTCATGACTAAAATCATTCCACCAAAGGAAAGGTAAGTATGGATAGAGTTCCCCATTTCTGTTGCCAGCACCTGGAATTAATTAAAGGAAGATTTTTTCATAGGAGTCTTCTACTAAAAATTTTAGCAGTAGCTAAATTCTGGTGCTAACATTGGGTCTAGTAATGGCAGTAAAGAAGCTATTTTGGGAGAGGGGATACCTTCTTTTCAGAAGGCAAAGGAATAATGCTATATTGCACCAACACCTCTCTGCTAATCTGGCAAGGTCTCTGAGGCAGGGTTTTCTTTTTATACCTCATTTTGTCCATTTTACCACCTGTAAAGAATACACTTCTCTGTAGTACATGCAGGAAAAAAGAAATTATTGTTTATACTCAGTTTTCTTCTTTAGCAATAGCCAGCAAATTTCCTTCCAATCCTTCAAAATCCTATGGAGCTGATCTACCATTGCTACAGTTGAATTTTTGTCCAAGTAATACATACACTGAAGTGTCTTTGGTGTTATCCTTCACTGGAGTTGTAAGCTAGACATTAATGTGTGCTTTTGACAGCACAGATTAGAAGTGTGGGAGCAGATAGTCCTAATTGTCCCAATTTTAAAATTAAGAAGGTGGGACCATCAGTGATCTTCCCAGGAGCAAAAGAAAAGTCAGAAAAAAAGGGAAGCCAAGTTCTGTTTGAACAGTTCCAGTCCAGAGTAGTTTAATACAGAGACCAAGGTATGGGATTGTCTTCCTTCTCACTCAATCACTAAATTACTTTTGCTTCTAGTGAATTTAATTTGTCATTTCTTGTGCCGGGGGCCTGAATGCTGAGAGGTTCTCATGGTTACAAATTGGACCTAGCCATAGTCCCAGTCTTGTTTTCTAATCACCAAATTTCTTCTTTTAGCCAAGTCAATGTTCACACGTTATTGCTTAGAATTTTGATTTTAGAGATTACATGAAGTCATGGGAAATCTTCTGATGTAATTTGAAATTTATGACAGAAAATTTTGGAATTTTCAACTTTGGATATACACCATTCTTTTCAGTTTTCAGGGCTTCTGAAGACTAGTATGCTTGTAGCCATAAAGCACTATAATCCTTAGCCTGCATCTTTCATACTACTGACACTCCACTTACAAAAACATGACTAAACGACTGAAGGAGTCTGATGCTGGTACATTTCGGTCTCAGATTGCTCACCTGAAATTAGACGATGTACAAGATCAGAATACTGCCAAATTAAAAAAAAAATAGTACTGCTAATGCAGTTGGGCTTTAACATTCAAAAAAATAGCTTTTCCATCCCTTTAGAAGGAGAGTTATGATTTCACCAGTAATTTTCCTTGGTGAATATTATAATGGGTGTTGTCACCCATTGACATTGAGCAATGTTACCAAATTCATATTTAAGAATGCAAAGCACACCTGTGTATGTGTTTGTATGCTGGAGCTAGGGCTTTCATTTATAAGAAGGTTAGTTTCTGTAATCCAATAAGCATTTTCTGTGAGCAGAGAACATGTTTGATGTTAAAGAGTTTTAAAAGAACTTAGTTATAAAATGGGTTTTAATGAAAGAGGCAATATGTTTTATGCCTCTTCCAATTATGGCCAAAAACTTTTTTGGCTGTGAATGCAATGCTTTATAAACTTGCCTCTTAGAGGAAAATGTGGTCCTCTTCCAGTACATGCATACATACTGTTGAAAAGTGCAGTGCTTGCAGTGCCAAGTTTAATTCTTAGCGTACAGCAACATAAATACTGCTCTCTTCACCCCTATCGTTGTGTTATAATTGTGTTAGCCTATGTGGTCCAAAGAGTTTATCCAGTAACAGCAAAAGAAATTTCGAAATAATAAAACTGTCAGTGTTAACAGTGATTCCTGACAAGACTCATGTAAACCTACCTAAAAATAGAGAAAGTTTCACCTGTCAAAAACCAGAATGATGCAAAGTTTGGGATTTTCTGCTTCCCATCAGATTTCTTTCTCACAATGAATTTAATGACATTTTGAAGATAGGCAGTTGTTCTCCTTTTCCTTTTTTCTTTTCCTCCCACACTGCCAAACCTGAGAAAAAAAATGGCCTTTTACAATCAATTGAAGGAAACTGATCCTCACTATAAAGTGCTTTCAGTTCTCCTTATGGTTTAAAAAGCAAGACTTTTTCTATGTATTTATTACAAAAATTGAAGCTCTGCTATTACTTACTAAACTTGAAAGAAATGCATGCTCCAGTGAATCCTATATAACATACCTTTTCTTCCAGCCTTGCAAGTAATGGCAGTAGTCTGATTTTGTTTTAAATATACAAAAAAGCCTCTGATTCAAAGAAAGAAGATTCTCAAGACTTGACTGGTTCCTAAATAGGCATATTGAACCTTAATGGGCATAACATTAGGTTTACGGTCTGTCTCGATGATCTTAAAGGTCCTTTCCAACCCAAATGATTCTATGTGCATTGTTTGTGAGGTCTGGATTTTAAGTTGCTGAGAATGGATGTGCTGCTTGTGATTTCTGTTGTACTGCCTGAGTTCATGAGAACATGGGATTTGACTCTAAATATCTGTCACATGGACTCAGGATCTCCCTTAGTTTAAATATCAATAAAGTTCTGTCTGTGTCCACTAAGTATACGAAGGTAATTTAAAATAATTACTTTTTCCTTTTTAATGATGTCTGTGGGATAGCTCACAAGAATTAAAAGTAGAATGATGTGAAATTCTTCTTAGCTGAAGATGTGTTGTTCATTAAACCAATTCAAATATATGAAAGAATTTTTTTAGAAAGATCTGTTTTGGGGGGAAATCTTACTGAAAACGGAGGGTCTGTACAAATGTGAGGTACAGTGCTTTGGACATATCAATGCCAATGATAATGTTAAAAGGTCTTTCAACTTGAGGAATAGGTGTTAGATGTTAATTTGTTGAAAGGTACTACAAATATAATTTAAAAGACAGTTAATAGTTGTTTATAACTGTTAGGGTGGTTTTTTTGGTTTTGTTTTTTTATAAATTATAAGATTGTAATGTCTGACATGCATTGAAGTTTATTTAATATTCTCTGTTAATACAGCATAATTGTTCATAATTTTAAGAAATAAATAAGCAAAACATGAACTGCACATTGAGGTGGATATCATTTGGCTTAGAGATCATATTAGATATGCTCCTAAAGGGCCTTATTTTAATTTCTTACTTGGCTTACCTGATACTTTCTTCATAGTTTTAATTATGAATCCATGTGTATATGTGAAACATTATTAAAATATTTTTGAGAGGGCAAAAACCTAATCTAATAGTAAAACAGCATAAATAAAATGGAGAAAATGTACTGAGCTTTAAATTAAGTCTGTAATGTACTGTCAGAAGCCTAAGGTAAAGATGATCTGGTCTCTGAATAAAAAAAAAAATAGTAACAAACTTTCTCTCCAGTCAAAAGTCAGCTTCTGGACTGGGTATCTCTTCCATAATTGTTGATGACCTTACTAGCATCTAAACCAGAAGATGTTTCTGAATTTTCTGCGCTGCTTAAACATCAACAACACCTTTATGTGTTACAGAGAAAGCACAGAGCACAAATAATGTATTTCAATTGCAATGGGAGATGAAAATAGTTTACCCTCTTATTCAGCTCATGAGAAATATTGAAAATGCCATTGGGGTATTATCATTGTTTTGATTTTCCCCATCTTTAAATTAGAAATTCAGTTTTGTTTTCTACACTTTTTTGATATACTCCAGTAAATTTTGACAGACTTTGCGATATTTTGGATCGCAGGTGGAGTAATTTACACAGAAAACCCCCAGAAAACTGTATGAAGCACTTGATTTTTTTTTTTTAATCCATAGCTTCACAGAAGGGAGGTTTGAACCATGCTGGACTTCTTTTTACCAAAGAAAACTTGGAAGTTTGCAGTGGAATAAAGAGGTAAGATTAGCATCAAACTCTGAACACATCATATTTATTTCCCTAAGGATGTAATGTATGGCTTTTGGCACATGTTGTGTCAACAGGCATGTGTTACATCTTTGTGGGGGGGGTAGCCCTAGAAAGAGCCACAGTGGAATAATTTTAAACCATGGACTAAGGCTGCTT
Organism: Anomalospiza imberbis; assembly: GCF_031753505.1. Lineage (NCBI taxonomy): Eukaryota > Metazoa > Chordata > Aves > Passeriformes > Viduidae > Anomalospiza > Anomalospiza imberbis. Next base: position 96,430,783 of record NC_089681.1, on the reverse strand, counting down.
TTATGATGAGTTATTGGATGGAGCTTTGAGTCAGCAGCAACTTGATTTAATATTACTAGATCCACTGAAATTTTCATAGATTTTAAGATGAGGGCAGCAGAGGGGGCAGCCTCATTATTTCTCCTTGCAACATTCAATGGAACATAGGAGCATTTTGAAGTTGTGGGTTAATTGTTTGGCTTAAAGTGTAATTTATTTTTCAATGCTGAATTAGCAATACTTAGGCATATTATTCATGCTTTAGTAGAGACAGCAGATTAGTTAAACTCCAGGAATTGAGTTCTTAAAGGTTACATTTTGAAAACAAATGTGTATGAAAGAGAAGGCAAACTATAACAAGACAGAGGTTGTCATTACATGAATTAAGCATCTGTTTGTGTTACTACTGAAATTATTGACATTAGACTGTGATTGCAGGGATATTTTCTGTACTGTTTGATACTCATTCTGATCAGACAGCACTTATCCTTCTTTCTTATCCTGAAACCACTTGCAGTTCCATGCCTGTGTTCCATAATGACTATTTCACTGACACAAAAATTAGAAAAGTTTGGGTTAACAGCTGCTTCTCTGCAGACGTATTCAAACAGAAACATGCTTCAATGAATACACTGGTAAGAGATCAAGTTTTAATTATGCTTGCTTTTGTGAGTGTGAAGAACTGTGGGCTACAAATCCCTGGATAAATGGTACTGTTGCTTTCTCTACTTAAGCCAATGAATCAAATAAATTTATTATTATTTATTGGAAGAATACACAGGCTTAAAGACAGATGTATGCAGTAAAGCACCTTTGGGTCTGGGAATATTAACTCATCATACCAATACAAATGAGTATTAATAAAAATTTCACATGACAGCTGTCAGTTTCCAGGCAGTAACTCTCTTTAGTTCCTTTCTATCTCAGCAGTATAACATAGATTATAATGCTGAAGAATATGTTTGATATCTAGTTCAGTGTATATAGTAACATGAGCATTGTCCTTCTCCTTAGTTTTTTCAAAAAACTGCAATAATTTTTATCAATAATGTAATCCATCCCATGGTCTAAGGACAGAATAGTACAAGTGTATGTTGGTGTATGTCAGAAGAGCAAGTCATTGTCTTGCATTGCAATAGGTACCAAAATGCTGGACTGTCAAAGAAACTGCTGTTTTTTATTTATTTTATGGTAGTAGGGTTTTTTACCTACACCAGAGCAAGATTCTTTTTGTTCAACAGCTTGTGGTAAAAATATGCTCTTAAATGACATTCTCTAACAGGTCCATATACAGCAGAATCTGGTAGTGGAGCATCCACGTAGCCAGCATCACTGTGCTAAGGAATGGGACAACTTGCATGACTTTTAGCTTAAGCTGTAAGCTCCTGTGAGTTTCCAGGACAGCTAACACAATTTCATTCATGCTTTGGAAGTCATGGCTGGTCAGCATTACTCTGAACTCTCTTTTGTCTTTCTATCACCACCCCTCCACCTCTGTGACATGGAGTACCCTTGCCCCATTTTGGCCATTCATGGGCAGAGAGTCTGCTAGTGCTTTTCATTAATTCAAAGGAATTCCACTGTAATGAGGTTTTTGTCAAATGGTAGATGCTGAAATTAACTCTGAAAGGAGTTTGAACATGACTTCATTATCGTATACCAGGAGGACCTTAATGCCTTCTTTGAATTGCATTGGCAGTATGATTTCCAATAACAGTTTATATTGAAATTATTGAAAAGAAACTCTACAATATATTCATATTATCTTGAAAAATCATACTTGTGTTCCTGCCTGTGATATAATAGTAATGAACATGTATTTTTAGCAGAGAAAATGAATCAACAGCTCTGGATACCCGTGGTCTTTTTTCATCATTTTATTTTGCATTTAACTTGTAGCATGTGATCAGGATAGCACACCAATATTACAAATTGATGCCACTGACTTGTATTCAACAAGTTATTCTGAGGTTTCATACTCACACTTCTGTTTTCTCTGCTGTTGAGCTGCAGCATTTGCTGTATCTTGAGCACAGCTGTGAATTGCAATTGTGCCTGGAAGGGGAGGCATTGAACCAAGGAAAAGAGGAAAACTGCCTTCAGATTTATGTATTTTTTCATACTGGGACTCAGACCTTCTAGGAAAGCTAATTTTAAAGAATTCCTTTCAAAGCAAGAAGGTGAGCCAAGGAGGCCTATTCTTAGACTGCTCTTCAGATTTTTCTTTAAGTTGATGAAACCACAATGTTTCCAATAGAAATGGCATATTTCTCATATGGGATAAACCCAGATTGCTTGCCTTTGCCTGTATTAGGGGTTTTATTATTAATGCAGTGTTTCATATAAACTAACCCTACAGGACAGTCTCTATGTTATCATTTTCATTCTGAAGCCTGACATACACTACTCACTCTTATGAGAACAGCAGCAGAATCACCTAACACCAGCATCCTTTTCCTTTTTTTTCTTTTTTCTTTTTTTTTTTTTTTAACAACCAGGCCCTTAGCCCTCTTTTCACTTTGCTTCCATTAGTAGCAAATCCCCCTTGTCCTTTTTAATTTTTAATTACCATTGTCTGTTCACCTTTGTTTTACCCATGACATCTTCAATTTAAACAGTATCAAAGAGGTTGATGTGAACAGTTTTCTTTTCAGCTTAAGTGACTGCAGCTCGTTTAGTTGTTAATTATGCAGGGAGGTTTGCATGGCTGCGGCTGGTAATTTGAATATGCTCCCAATGTCAGGACTGTGTCTGGACGGCTGAGCTTGTAAAAGGATTATGACGTATATATGGTTCATGGCTAAGAGGGCTAATGAAAGTACCTCATTTAATCAAACACAATTAATTAAATGAACTTATGATATTAACCCATCTTTCTGTGCATGTATAATTTATATTAATTGATCTGCTGCATTGAAGTTGACCAATCAGGTAGGCTGCTGACAGCCTAAGGAAGAAGGAAGTACCATTAGCATTAGTTTGATGCAAACCATAATTGATGGGTCAGTGTGTTTTAGGGATGTAGCAAAAGCCTTGTTAATTGTCATAAGAAGTTCAAATTGATTGTGTCTGCATTAGTACATAAATTTAAATTGATTAATGTTTTGTTCTAAAATTAATGTCTATACTGCATGGGTGATACAATGCTTTATTTATTGGATTCATTAATGCAGTCTCAGGAAAAATAGCATTGACGTTAGGTAAGTGGGGATAGATCGTTAAGGATGAGTTTAGTGGAGCCATGTGGGAGACAGCATTCCCACACGGAGCCTGAGCCCTCCTGCACCGAGATGGTCACGTGTGAAACACTGTCCAGAGACCATGGAAGTTGATATTTAATTAAAGCTTTTTTAAAGACATTAGTGACATAGGGGACGGGATACGAGGGGGATGCCAAAAACCCTTATACAGAGTAAGTGCTAAGAAAAGATATAAAGAAATCCTAGAACTGCCTGGTTGTCTTAAATGTGGTTAAGTTTCTCCCTAGTCTAGATCAGCATTGTCCCCAGAATATTTCCTGTAAACCTGTTTTGTACAAGGGCTGCAGCCAGCTTGTAATGTGTCTTCAGCTGAATAGGAAACTGAAATTACACCATAACAGGATTGTTACTCAATCATTTTGTCTGTCGCTCCTCTGCCTTTGCCAGCATAGGGAATACCATAGGTATTTTGTGTTTGACAGTCACTTTGTTTTAATAAGTATTTGCATTGCACGTGTTTGATTCTTGTGCTGTAGCACAGGATGCTTTGGCACGTTTTATGGAACTGGCAGTTAAATATAATTTTCCCTTCTTATGCCAGTTTATTGTAGCACCTTATATTTCCGTTTGCTTGACTTTTGATGCGAAATTTTAAAGGAACAAAGAATAGTAGAAGATCCACAGAGAAGTCACTTTAATTCATTTATAACCCTTCCTTTTTCTTACTGAAGGAAACTTAACATCTGTTTCTTATAAACTGATTTAAATAGAAAATGTGTAATGCATCCTTTTACCAAATGGTTCTTTCTTTTATTGGCGGAATAAAACAGTTTGACTGTTCTGCTTTTACTATAGTGCATTCATGCTCTTAGAAATGGGACATCTCCACTTTTATTAGGGCACAATCTGAGCTTTGCACAGTAGACAGGAGATTATATATCTTCTTCTGCTCTCTTACTGAAGTATGGTATTCTATGTATTATTTACAGACAATTTCCTGGTTCTGTAATGGTTGGTTTATATTCAAATATCACTCCATGTGGTGGCACTAGCGAGTAGCAAACACAGTAATTGGTTCCTCGAGCACAACTCCTTTTGCTTTTAACTTTTTTGAGATTGTGTTAATGGGTGCCTTGCACTTGCTTTCTATTGCCAGATTTTAAGGACAGCCATTCAAAGCTAAGTCATATTGTTCTGAAGCAATTGTGATGAAGTGATGAGCTTTGTCATGTGAAGAAATGTCGGCAATACTTTTGACAATTTGGGCAAATTAAGCTCTTATTACTTGTTTAAATTATGTTTAGTGTTCCTCCTTTTTTTGCAAGCTTTATAACTGCAGTGTATCCTGTATAAGTGAAGATATACATGCAAACAGTTCTCATATTTCAGGTGAAAAAAAGATGGTGCTGTAAATTTTCTTGTTTTGTTTACACCTTTGTTAGAACTCCTCCACAGTATTACAGTTAATTACTACGAAAAGGAACATTCTCTTCAGTAAGCTGGTTTCCAAGTAGAGTGGCTTTTTGCTTTGCAAAGATTTTGCACTAATAACACATGAATATTTGACCCAGAGCCAACAGCAAGTGAAAAAACTCCTGCTGTGTAGAGAAAGGCATGAACAGCTCTCCTTTGCACTCTAAGAGCAAAGCAAATGGAAAATAAAATAGAGAAAATTTGCCACTTAAATAATATGATAAATTCAGAACTAGTCTCAGGGCTACCACATGATGCACTGGAAAAGAAAAGCACTGACTGCAGGCATCTTGTGTCAGAGCAGAGCACCTTGGGAATCACTGTCTTAAATCAAGATACTTTTCTGTCATTTTTCCAAAATCATAGTGATAAAAAGGAAAGATGTGTGTTTTGTTCATATGTGTGTTTTAGGATGGGAGGAAACACACATGTAGGTCTGTGGAGGAGAGTGAGATGCTGTCTTGGTTCTACAGCAATAATGTTGCTTTTGCTTTTCAGCTCTGTGAATGGGTCACAGATGTTCCAGAGTAGAAATTAACGTTATTTTTTAAAAAACCACTAAACTATTAGCAGAACGCAGTGTCTCTTGGAGCAATTATTTTGTTAATTTTGTTGTGGTTTAGGGTGCAGCCAGAGCTGTACTCTTTGCTAATGATAGTATTATTTGGGCTTAAGTGCGGGAGAGGTGGGAGAGCAGATAGCTGGCTGCCTTTTGAAACATATACAGTGAACCCAGGACAGCAGAGAGGAGTTATTATAAAAAAAAAAACCCACCAAAACTTTGGAAACAGAAGGACAGAGAGATGACTATTAAATAAGGAGGGAATTGCCATGTCCTCATCAGGTCTTGCCATCAGATCTGCTCCTTGATTTGCCATTGGTGTGCGGTGAGAATGTTAGTTCTTGATCAGCTATGGAAAGAAAGCTTTAAGAAAGATTACTAAGCCTGTGTCCAGTGGCTTCCTTGCACATTATTCCCTTTCCCTGACACATTGTGAAAATCCATGAAGTGGGCTGGCCATCCTCAACTCCAACTCAAGGGTACTGCCATCAGTAGGTGTCACTGCAGCCAGACAGAAACAACACACACAGGAAGGCACAAGTTCACCTCACCATAAAAAACCAAATCTACGCAGCAAAACCATACTGCCTTTCTAGCACATAGCAGAATTTACATAATAATGTGGAGACTTAAGTGTAGAAAATAAGTCAATACTGCTCTACTAAAAAGGTTGTTGCTTTTTCCTCATTACCTCCTAAAATGCTTGTACTGGGATCTGTAGATAGGGTAGTATAATATTTACCTTAGCTACATGGAAAAACAGTTATTAAAAAAGAAATAAAACTATTTGTGTGTCGTATAAAGAGGTATGTGTGTTATTTCAAAATAAAATGACAGTGTCATCATGAGAGAAAATAATTCTCCTCTCTTATCTAACTAAACCTACAACTTGAGTTTGTAGTCATAAAAAATACCAGAAAATGTTATGTATTAGTAGGAGAATATTAGACATTAAAATATTTTGTCACAGAACAGCAACATATTCTCTAACCTTTCACAGTATAGAGCTGGCTTAAAATCTATCTAAGCCTGAAAATGTTACATTATAGTAAACCAAGAAGAAAGTGATGCATCACTATTAGTAAAGAAAATGAATTTTAACTGACTCCACTCAGAACAAAAGTATCATAGGGGAAATAATCTAACACATTTGCTAGTAACATGAAATAATTTTGCAGAGTCTGTTTTTTTTTATTATTGAAAATTAACATTAGTATCAAAAGGATAAAACATTTCTCTAAAACCACATGATTTCCTCAAAAAATAACCAGCTTCTTAAGCTATCTTTTTATTATCATTCCAGTAGGTTAAATGTAACAGGAAAGCACTAATGAGAGTTGAAAATAGTAAATGAATTTGAAGTGTTCTGAAGTTTCAGTTCAGAAATAATATAAAACTAGTTTTGTTCAGTTGTGCATTTCAAACATCAGTTCATTCTTGCCAACTGCTAGCATTTTAAAAAGTGCACTGTTATATTGAAATGCTTACAGTATTGGTTTGGTTTTGCACAGAAAATAAGATCTCGTTAGTTTAGAATTGCATATTCAGTCAATACACAGAAAGAAATATTCCTATTTTTTCATTTCTAACCCACAAAACTGCTAAATCTGATAATTTAATACGGCATTTATTTGTACTGCCTCTTACTGTTGTTTTGAGATGTGCTTGTGCAGGTATGTAGAAAAAGCCTGGATTGTTTGACAGAAACATATATCCTCTGCACAAAGAAGACTGCAGAACCTTAATTAATTAGAATGATTTATTTCAGGGATGGAAATGAAGTAGTTAGGTTAGTATTTAATGCTCTCTAATATGAAAATTTTAGATCAACTTCTGAGTCTTGTGTAATAGAATTTTAATCAGGCAAATCATTGACCATAATCAGATAACTGAGTTCTTTCTCTCAGTATCTATTTCTTCCTTTAGGACTCTGTCATTCTCCTGTCTGGACAGTGACTCAGAAGTTCTGATCCACCTGACAAGCAATATTTAATTAAAAAATATTTTTACTGAGTTATCAGAGACCTTTATCTATGACACCAGGTTTTTCCGTGTGTGTGCATGCAAGCACAGACTTCAAATGTACATTTGATATGAGTTACATGCAACAAAAAAATTTTCAAGTGCCAATGAACAGCTGATAACTATACATTCATCCACATTTGTGGAAAAATAAGGATTAATATTGCTACATACGGAACGGTTCTTTAAAACACGAATTGATGTTACTTTAGAAAAAATCCCTATTCAAAGAGAACCTGCAAATGTTTTGCTCCTTGTGGATTTGAAAACCCTATAAAGCTGATCTCTATGTGCATATTAATGGCTCTGCATGGGGGTGAACACTACACCTTCCTCATTTCATTCATTAGGGTGATTTAGGTGCTGGCATGGAAGGCTGGCTCGTTGGCTGCTGCTGCTGCTGCAGCTCCCGTGCTGCGACTGCCGCCTGAAGTTTGTCGGTATTAATGTTCCCAACTATCATACCTGAAGCAAAAGAGAAAGTGAGATGAAAGAGATTAGTTCTATGTCTAAAAATTGGTTATCTGTAGTGTTTCATGAAATCTGCCCTGAAGGGAAACTTCCTGGATAGTTTTCTTGTTACTTGACACAATTCAGGCAGAATCATATTTGTTCCTTTGTCATGTTACTTTAGCATGGTGTGTTGAGTAAAGTGAACAGGTGCCTCTTGTATTGATCAGCTATCATGGCAAGGAGCTATTATTAGATTTTGAAGGGGAAAGAGAAGGGTTGAGAAATGAAGAGGAGAAAGTGGGACAGGTTATTGATGGTGGTAATAACTGTGCTCACTGGTCTCCAAACACCGGAGCGGTAAAGTTGACCAGATGAGGAGATCAGTATAGATATGTTGAAGGGAAAAGACAACATGAAGAAGTATGGAGCATAGCTTCTTACCTGGCAGAGTTATTAAAGTTCATTGAAAGAAGATGAACTGTTTCAATATGTTAAACACTTGAGGCTGTTAAGAGAGAGTTGCTGTCACATTAAGAGGCATTGTTTAAGTTTGCTTTTTCCCTTTTTTTTCTTTTCCTTGCTCCTTTCTTCCGTTCTGTAATTTTTTTAAATTTGAGTTTGTTGCTGTTCCTGTTTAGATGCATGCTAGATAAGCATTCAGAAATTAAAAAGTGAACAAAGGGAAAAAGTTAACTGATTCCTTTGAACAGGACCTATTGCTCATTTTATCTGAAAGCTGACTTCAGGGTGTGAGTTCCACAAAAGCATAGGGTTAGTTACCATCAATGTATGAGTAGAAACATAGTATGCATATATATAGTATTTTGCTGCTACATTAATCTGTTCAGTAGGATGTCTTCCTCAGCTACAGCTTTGTTGTAGGCAAACCACTGCTATATTTTAGAAGCCAAGTATGCCAAGTGTTATATAGCTTGATGTGTAATGAGATGCACTAACTAGCAGAGACTCAAAATAGACCTAACATGATAGAGAATATGCTACTTTTACCCAAACGGTGCCTCTAACATAATTAATTTGGTAGCAATAAAAGGCAAAAATGTAATTCTGCTTTATGCTTGATAGTAAGAAGTGCATTAAATTAAGAGACAGCGAACTCTCAACAGTAAATTTGACTTGAGGGTTAAATTCTCTGTTCTACTGAAAGGTCACTACATGATTCAATGTTTTTAATCCTTCCACAGTATAATGATATTTTAGAGGATGTTTGCAAACATATATCAGTGTTGTCTATACAAAATCACATTTGCTTTCAACACATGGAGAAGGGATGTTTCCTCCATTGTGTATAAAACATATTTAAATTTAAATTCTGTCATTGGAAATTGTTTTACATATATTTTGGAACAGAATATAAATTGCAACCAATGAAATGTATATAGTTTCACTGCAGACAGAAAATAATTATTATATTACTCCATTGACTACCAGCCCACATCCAAAAACAAGTTTATCTTCTTAAGGTGTTCCCTTTGATTTTGCTGGGATTAATAAGACATACAAATTTAAGAAGGGAAGAAACTGCATAGGCATTTTAGACAATCCCTATGTAAAGAAAATTGAAATCTGTCTGGGTATGCCTATATGTACTGGGTGGAATGCACCTCATGCAAGGATCTCAGAGATACTGCAGTTGGCTAGGCATTTGCCATACTGGAGTGGGACAGGAAGTCTTAGTGCAGACTTTGAAAATAACATGCCATGTTAGCAGGGCACTGCGCCTAATCTTGTAAATCCTGCCTTCAGCAGGAATGATCATTTGGGCATAGCACCCCACTGTTTCCAATTTGGAAAGTATCACTGGGAACATGCTGTCAAAAAATTGTTTCCTTTTGATCCCCATCTTGAAAGGAAACCTTCAGTCACCTGATGGGAATGTGAGAAGCTATTAAAGATAAATCATTATTAAAAAAATAAAATAAAATAATATATATATAGACTCACACATTAAATTTGCATTTAATTAAGGATGGATTATGGTTAGCCTATTGCAAAAACTTATTTTAAAACTAATTATTAAAGTGCATTTACCATAGCAAATCTACTTCTCAGTTTGAGTCAAATTCACCAAGGAGCTACTGCTGGAAATGGCTTTTCAAAGAGGGCATTTCAGCTTCACCACACTGGCACAAGACTTGTGCTTTTTTCCTTATTTAATTCATTTGCCCACTGATTATGGTAATTGTCCATATTGTTGCACTTCTCCCTCTTCTTAAACTCTCACCTTAGAGCAGGGAGGTATTATAACTATATATATGCTAAGGAGTTATATTCCTTGCAGTTTTTCATACAGGTTGAAATGTTTCTGCTAGAAAAGACTGACACAGCCTTTTCTGAGAAAATCATCTACTTGGTCTGATGCAGTCACAATCATCCAGGGACATCATACACACGCATTGGTGGTGGAGCACATAAGGGTGTGGTTTATGGTTTATGAAGGGGAGCAATATGCCAGCTTTCTTAAAGACACTCATCTGCAAATAACCATTGGCTTAGAGGTTAGGACACTCTTGAAGAGTGGCAAAAATAAAGTCTTGTCCACTTTTTGATTCACAGCAGATTTCTCAGAAATTCATGGGGCAACAGAATGAGGACATCCTTCTGAAAAACAATGGGAAAAGTTTTGTTCCATACCCTACTTAAATATATGTAACAGAGTAGCTACCACAGGGAGAATGATAGCGCCTTTTCTCACATTACTCATCATGTCTCCATCACATTGCTGTCCCGGAAGGACGTCCTCTTACTAGGAAATGATTGAACATGCCTTTCCTTATCCTGGGTTAATGTTACCACTAAGCATCCAATGAAAGGAAATGAGAAAGGTCTCCTGTTTACCACGTCCCACAAGGCATACTTTATCTCATCCTCTTAGGACCTAGCCCTCCAATTTTTGAGAGGAAAGAGGGAGGAAAAGTAGCTGAATCCTGCTACTAGCATGTCTTTGTTCATTTTAGAATAAATACACTTTTATTCAGGAACAAGTTCTTTATCAGGCCCATCAAAAACAAAAGAAAACTACCACTGTGGTATTCAATTCCTAGTGTTGCATGTGGTGAGGTGGACAGTTCACACTGTGCCTCAATCATCAGGGAAACAGGACATGCCCTGTTTTGTCCTTTCTTCCTGTCCATGCTGGGTGCAATTCAGCAACACGGAAAATGAAGATGCTGCCACTAAGTGCATGTGGCTCACCCTGAAAAATGAAATTAACAATCCAGTTGCACCTATTTACAGAATGTGTCTTGGGCTGGCAAAGCACTAATTTCTAAATTGAGCATTCACTGGTGGAGGAATGAGTCATTCGTGCAGAGGGGAAGCAGATTCCCTCAGACAATACTGTACTAACTACTGTGTCATAAAGGAAGATCTGCAAGTTTTCTGTCTATACTGAAATGATTGGACCAAATTTTCTTATTTCTGTCCACAGCAGCCCAAGGAACCATTGTGTTGGTTTTGTTTCATATCCTGAACAGGCAACAGCTAAGAGGAAAATTTTATCCTCTTTTAATCTTACTGTTGCATAATTGATGTGTTTGATAGGAGTAAAGAAAGTCTTGTGAAATACATCATATGCTAATTTTCTTAACATCCCACCTCAGCAATAAGCATGAGAGCTGTATATAACTGGTCCTCATTTCCCCATTTCTTTTTCACACCACACTATTGACAAAAGTCTTTTAAACTCTTCCTCTTGTATAAAATTGTCAGCAATTCCATAGGTGCTCATGGATTTCTCATTAAACAGGCAGTATTTTCATCAAGTTGTGGTTTTTTTATGATTTTTTTTCTTCCTCTATTTTCAATTTTTTATTTGGTTTGATTTGGTTTGTAATTTGTCTTAGAAATATAATGCACCTCTGTCACTCTGAGAGAAACTAGTGGTTGCACTGTTCAATGATGCAAAAATGAAAGGATTGCCACATCAAGAGAAATATAATTTCCACTGTAGTGAAACTGCACATCTAATCCACTGTTGGCTGACAATTATGCCTTAAGCTCTGACCAGCCTGCAAGTGGGCATTGTACCATTCAAACAGTAGGGTAAAATTGCAGGCAGCCAAAAATCTGGCTTAAATATATTTCTTGAGGGAACAGTCACAGCTAAGAATATTCCTATTTGTCTGAACTCAATTTATTCATGCACATACTGATGTACCATTAAAGACAGCATGGGAGATGACAAACCAAATGATCCTAAGAGCCAGAGAGAGAGGAGAGAAGCGATGTCTTCTTGTGGATGTGTAGAAGAAACCTGAGGTACAATTTAAAATACAAATTCTCTGAAGACATTTCCTACCTTGCTTCCAAAGGCAAGGTGGAGGTTGTCTTAGTTCCTAAAGGGATTCACTCCCTGATGCTGCCTGGAGACTTGTCCAGCCATTCTGTCTGGATGAGAAGCAGACAAGAACAGCTGGTACATACCCACAGCCCATTTCCTCTGCTTCCTCTGCAGGACCTGCCAGGCTGGCCTGCAGCTTCCAAGCACCTTTGAGTTCTGCCCTTACCTGCCCACCTCTCCATGCCAGTCTTCTGGATGGAAAAATATAGCTAAAAGTTCTCTTTTAAAACATCTGATGTAGGTCAGCACTTGCCACATCTTACAGGGTAGAAGGAGGATAAAAGTAGTAGTGAGGCAATCCTTGCAATTCAAAATATTCAGCGTGACCGGTTGCACCTGAAAATGAAGCACAGTACTTTGACTTCTTTGCAGCATTACAATGTAAGTTTTCATTTGCTAGAACTGAACTTATTGAACTTTTATTCCTCTTCGATTAGGTTCTTCCAATTTGTAGTTGATACAGAACTTTTCAGTGATGTGTATTTGTGATATTTTCTGAAGTAAATTCATACTTATACTCAAGACAGCTAGGCATGCCTAGAATGAGGGGAAGAAAAATCCATGAAATTTCAGAGGCTGTTGGGAATGCTGTGCTTACACATAGGATGCTTCCATCGCCTCGGTCTATGGCAGCAGCTCTCTGGCCACAGAGAGCAGGCACAGATTTTCCCAGGCATTTTCCTGGGGAAGGCTGTGAGATCAGAGAAAGAATGAGAAACAATTCTTATCTCCACTTGTTGCACCTGCTGTTGGGCACATATGGAATGTGTCATGGAGATTTGTTTACCAAAGGGTGATTTCTTAGTTGGACACTGGATGATATTTGAATGGATTGACCAATTATGTCAAAGCTGTATTGGACTGGCTGTAAGCGTTACTGAGTTTCTTAAGTATAGTAAAATATAGTGTAAGATGATATAATAAAGCAATTGATCAGCCTGCTGCAATCATGGAGTCAATGCTAATTATTATCCCGCTGGGGACCTGTGGCGACACTCAGTCCAAAGAAAAGAATGGGGAAATGGTGGTGAAAACTCATAAAATATTACTGTCTATTTAAAGCTCCAATTCTGTGCTAACTAAAAAAAGGACATGCAAGCTGCTGCTGCTGCAACTATTATTATTTAGAACAGTAAAAAACTACAGCTCTTGCATGGGCTGGTAGACATAGTGATAGAAGGAAAAAAAATCCCAACCCCCCCCCCCTCAAAAAAAAAAACAACAAAACAACAACAAAAAAAAAAAAACCAAACAAAAAAACCCACCACCCACAACAAAATTGGAGTTTGAACCTGAGGTAAAATTGCCTGAGCATTTCATTTTACTTGGCTCTTTTGGTTTTGAGGGTCCAAACTCTTCTAAGACACTACTACAGCACTTTTACTAGATAGAAACCCCTTGCTACCTCAAAGCAAGAACTTTCCTTCTTGTCATTTCACATTGCAATGGAGAAATTTTGCCACTGTACAGACAGTAATACAGGGTTCCATATTTCCTCTCTTCCTGCCACAGCTCTGTCAAGTAAGACTTCTGCTGTCCTACTTCTCAAATAGAAGGTACTCTGGTCCCCTTGTGATATTCAGTGAAAGGCTGAGAGTGATGCTGGACTGTGCTGCCTTGCAGTAACATGTCATGGTCCAGACTACAAAACCGGTGCTTTCAAACTGAAAGTACCTAACCATGAAACGGCATTTACAACCCAAAAGGGTAAAACTACTACCTTAACTTTATGTTTTTCCAAATAAACTTGATTAATTCTGCATCTCATTCCTTTTACCCTCCTCTTCTTCACTCTAATTTTCTTACCAGTAAATTATTTGCTAGGCTGATTATTCCAAGTTCTATTTATATTATTTTTTAATTTATTTTCTGGGTAATAAAATGTACTTATTCTGTGACCAAAGTCAAATATTTTTCTTATCCAGAGAGGTATTCTGATGCAAGAAAAGTGACTTCATATGGCAACATTTCTTTTGGGAGACGTGCTTGAGTCCTTCCTCAAAGAGGGCAACCTGTTTCACACACTCAGAGAAAGCTCTAGAGTAGATTGACTAGGCAGACTTCCATTTATCACCATTTAGCTGGTTCATACAAGCAGAATCTTCAGCTGTTTTGAATTACACATAAGCTCAGACCTTCACCAAAAAGATGTGTATGGCTGGTCAAATGATTCTGGTCACCTGATGATTTTCATCAGTATTATGAAAGAAAATATTGCATAGCAGCTACCTCTAACTGTTTATGTGTTTCTCTGATATACTTTCATAGCAGTTACTGTATATGGTTACTCTATTAATCTTTCTATATGAACAGTTCCTTTGTTTAATTAAATTGGACCCAATGAGGCAGTGCATGGCTCTCTGATAAGCTCATTCATCTTTATTTGATTCTTTGCTGACACATTAGTTGCCCTATGACACAGGTTAAGTCATTGAGTGGCCATTACCTTCTCGTTTACTCTCTCATGTTACTCCTAACCACCTTCCTGAAGTCAAATCCAGATGATTTGTGCCAATTTCATGGGGACACAAACTGGAACATCCGATAACTTTCTACATGGCTGACTTTATACAATCTTGCTTGCACATCTCAAGCTGCTATGTCTGCCAAAACACAATTTTTTTCCCCTCCTCCTTAAGGGCTTTGATAGAGCTATGAGTAGTAGAGGTCTCAATTATAAAATGTCATGACACTGCCGCACAATTTTTTACAGTAATTTCACAGTGTCACTTTGTGATTATTTCAGGATAGCTTTGAACCATGACTGAAATGAATTGTGGCCCTTAGTGTATTGGGTGATACAAATTGTGAGCTGGTGTGACAGAGAGTCAGGCATTGTTAGGAATAAACTCCATGTGAAGAAAGGGAAACATATTTTTTTCAGAAATGATACATAAAAATCAAGCAATAAAAGGGAAGCAGGGAAAGAAAAGTGGAAGAAGAAAGAATTAAACATTTGCAACCGAGAAAGCATCAGCTGCACACCTTTAATTCAAACGATCTCATAGCTCAGACTGGGGCTTTTCCAGTCTCACGCAGCTGAAGCCCTACCTGGAATTCTGCAATAAACTTCATCAAACTCTGTCATGAGGCAGAGAAATGTGTGCCATGTGCTTCACAAAAACCAAACCAAACCCAACTCCTTTAAACTGTCAGAGTTTTAAAAATGCGTAGTGAAGAGTCTGATAAACACCTTACCAGGCAAATGTTGGTCCTGGCAGACACTCCTGTTGTTTTACAATACTGCTTCAAGTAGCTTTAAAGCAGAGTTGTTCACACAAAATGAGTGAATAGGGAGATCTTTGCAGGTGTCTGTCTCACCCTGGCTGAAATAGTGAAGGCAGGACAATGAGAGATGCTTCCCAGAGACCAAGACTTGTGAGGAGGTAGAAAAGAGAAGAGGCTTGCCCTTCTACTCTGTGAGAAACTGGAGTGCAGTTCAGCAGAATGTGTAAATAGATACTGAACCTAGTCCTCTGCAAACTTAGTGTCCTCAAAATCTGTGGGAAAGCAACAAATCAACATCCCTACACTAAGAGAGGGATTATTTTCCTTTTAAACAAGTGGTTTTGGCAGCATTATGAGGAAATCAAAGGCTTAGGAAAGGAAAGCAAGGAATGGAAAGTGGAACAGAGGAGAAAAGATGTTCCTTGAAAACATTCTAGACCTCTGAAATTTGCTTAAGTTAGATTGGATTTGTGCAGAAACCCAGGGGAAGCTGCAGACCATTTTCTTAAAAGTGAGAAAAGGCAGTAAATGTTGTCAAAGCAAATTTTTATTTACAGTTGAAGTCACATTTCAGCTAAAACACAGACAAAACGTAGTTATTTTATTGGTTGCCATGTCTGTGAAATCTTTGGTCAAAGTTTTATATTTTACATGAATATTTACTATTTATTCAATGTAAAGTTTATAATGGACCATGACACGCTGGAAATAGTAACACTCATTTAACCTCGAAATTCAGTAGCAATTCAACCATTTTGCAGAAAGAATGGCAGTATCTAGTAAGAAAAATCCCATCAAAATCACTTGATATTCAGTTTGATTTATTTTGGTGTACAGAATAATTTATAGGGTCCATGTATGTATTTTACCTCCTGTCTTCTAAAACCTGGAGTACAATCAGCTTAAGCAGCTCTCTGTAAGTGAACTTGAGGAGTGATCCTGTATCTGATCTGGGTTTGGGCCAGTTCAATCAACTGGTGACATTATGGATTTGCTAGTATTTTACTTTGCTGACTTGATTGGTAAGGAGTACATCTTTTAATGGAAAAAATAATCTGTCATTTGTGGAGGTGTTTGTTTTCTCTTTTTTTCCAGCTCTTTTACTTTCTCTTTTTCTTTCATAGAAACATAGAATGGCTTAGGTTGGAAAGGACTTTGCCCACTTCCCCCCCCCACCCCCATTTTTGAAGTCTACCTAACACTGATGAATCCCCATAACATTTTTTTCTTTGTTTATGTCATTATTTTCTTACTCCTTTTTTTTTATGCAGTGAGAAGCATTACATCAAGTAAAACAAAAACAAAACAAAAATTGATCGTATAAATGACAGGCAACACAAGGCACAAAGTTGACAGCAAATATTAAATGGCATTAAAAAAAGCTTTTATCTCTTCTCACCTCCCATAGTACATGTTTGATGTAAAGTACAACACACTTGTTGCCAGCAAAAATGGCCATGTCATTTAGACTGTATTGCTGTGTACTTTCACTCAGCACCTATAACATTACTTTATATTGCAGGTTCAAGCATTTTTATGTTAGGTAGAACAAAGATAACCTTCTTGCATCTAAAACTCCTGCACAATCTTACAAGAAAACTCAATTAATCAATTAGAATACTTTACTCAAATTACAGGGGAATTACGTGCCTAAGTCACTGAGAAGCGTTGGAACCTGCAGTGCATTACAGCAATTAAGAATACTTAATTTCCAAATGGCACAAGTGAACAAAGTGTGAGTCATGATGAACGTTTACTCCTTAAAAGCCATCAGTGCTAATGGTTTTGTAACCTTTGTAAATTTAATATGGGCTGCATTTATACAGCAGTGAAACCCACGTCAGGATGGTGTAATATTACTGCTTATATGCACTGAGCTTTATGCAGCCACACACTTAATTGCATAAATAATAAAGATAGGTTTTGGGGTAGGCATCTGCTTACACTAGTTTTGTGAGCAGATATGATCACTCTATGCTATCACACTCTTAAGAAGTGTACTTAAGGCAATCAATAAGTAATGATTCATAACATTTTTTTTCCTCAGTGAAGTTTTGAGAAATAAAGATTAGGCCAAGAAAGCAGAATATTTTTAGTGCATTTTTGGAAGGATATCTTGCCTGTGTCTGCATGTTTGAATAGCCCTTTTAGAGTTTGTCTCTCTAAAGAGCTGTTCTTTCTCACTTTTTTTGGAGAAAAGATTGAGATTGTAAACCCGAGAAGGGTATAGATTTATTTTCTTTTGCAGCCTTCAGTGGGTACATCCATAGGCAAATCCAAAGGGCCACCAAAGAGATTACCAGTAGTGCAGTGGTAGGATGTGGGCAACCAGAGTAATTTTCAAGCTGGGATTTTGGGACTGAAGAGAAATCCTGCATTCCCCTCTAAAAAGAGTAGCCCTTCAGCCAGTGAGATTATTAATACAGAGATTGAGTAGTCTCAGGTGATTCCCAGCAAGATTTTGTCCCTACAACTTGCTGCTTTTGCTAGAAGAGTGATCTTTTACCCCAGCCCACTTAGCTTGCAGGTGTGATCTGTTTGATTTTGTTTTAGTTTTCTTCCTTTCCTTTTTGCTGCATTTAGAACATTGAATTCACTAGTGCGGTTTTGAGAAAGGGTGAAATAATGTGAAAAAGCCTGTAGTGATGGTCAGTGCTGTAGATTGAACTGAAAGCTGAGGATAAAAAACACAGCGGCAAAATGTGTAGAGAAGGTAAATTACATGCAGAAGAGTTACAGATCCTCTTTCAGCATTGAGACCCTACAAGATTTTAGTTTCTTAAATGATTTCCTAGATTTATTTTTTGCTTTTTGAGTCTAGTTGTATCACGTCCCTCCCCTAGAAGAAGCAAAATTCTAGTTTATTTCTTTTCCATAAGAAAGGTTCTTTTTTTCTTCCATGGAAATTAAAATCTAAAAAAGTATCACTAATTTTGGTGAAGTTAGACAAGTTTTAAAACTAAGCTGAGGTTCAGAATTGTGCCATGCTTAAAACCACAGTGAAAATTTTTCAGCCTCTCCAAAGAGCAGCCACAGTCAATGAGGTGAGGTGAGAAATATCCCTCAAGGTGCTTTTTCAGTTGATACACAAATAAAATAAAATGAAATTGTCAAAAAACAATCCTCAGAAAATTAGAATATTTATTATACATTTTTTAAAAACAAGGAACCAATCATCATTAAATGTGTTGGTGTTCATTACAATTAAATTAGTTAACTCATTAAATATTAATATGGAATTCAATTCAATTCCATAGAAATTATAATCTGGCAATTAATTAACATATTAAAATTGAGAAACATTACCTGTCCCTACCAGGCAAAAATCTTTTTAAATGAAAAATCTTTCAGGTAAGGAGTAAAGGAGTTCATTTCGGTTTTTTTCCGTGGTGGGAAAAAATAAAAAGAATTTCACAAATTGTCAGGATATTTCCTTTCTTTCTGTGCTTGGAAGATATTTTGAGACATTTTTTCCATAAAAGTCTTTAGACCAAGATGAGAATTTTTTCTAAAAATATAACTGAAAAACATGGGGTAGTCATTTGGTGATTTTGTAAGAAACCAATTTATAATCATAATAATTTATATTCAAGGTTTCATTCTAAAAAAAGATGGAAATGGTAACCTTTTCTGAGTTGTCTTCACCATCTTCATTATTTTAAAAGATAAAAATTGCTGTCACCAAGAGTTTAACATAACTATGCTATAATCATACCTTTCACTAACTCCTATTTTCCTCTTCAATTACATAAAAATAATATTTCCTCAATTTCTTATAAAATTATATGGCAGTCTGATAGTCCTCGTGCACTGAAACATATCTGTGCATGAATTAATAGAAAAATAAATTCCAAACAATGGACTGCAGAAATCCAGCATGATGCTATTTGAATGAATCCTTGAGAGTGTGAAGCCTTACCCTGTGTGTCATGACTCTCACAGCAGTCTACAGCAAGGAAAGGGATACCTGGTGCTTTGTACCCTCTGTCACAGGTACATGGAAGAGCTTGTTCTATTAATTGCCTGACTGCTGGCATGACCTACTGACAGTGTTTGTTGCTTTTCGGGAGGAACAATTTTATGCCAGTGACTTAAAAGCTTTAGAGGTAAAAATACACATAAATCACTGGCAAGTTTGGGAAATGGGGCACATGCTCTGCCAGTGAGGAGCTGCACAGGGACCTGGGAGGGAGCATAGCCACAACAGCTGACTCAAATTGGCCCAAGGGATATTCCAGACCACAGACCATGATGCCCAGCACACAAACTGAGGGGAGTTGGCTAGGATGGGCTGTTTGCTGCTGGGAGATTGGCTGGGCATCAGTCAGTGGGTGGTGAAGAAGTTGTATTGTGTATCAGTTGTTTCTTATGGCTTCTATTTCTTACTCTCTCTTTTTATTGTCTCTCTTTTTTCTTCTTCTTCATAAATTATTATTATTATTATTATTATTATTATTATTATTATTATTATTATTACTGTTCTTATCTCACCTTATGGTTCTACCTTCTTTCTGATTCTCTCAGCCATCCCATCAGAGGGGAGCATGTGATTGAGCAGCTGTGTGCTACATGGTGGCTGAGGGTTATCTCTGGTGGTTTTAGAGGATGTTAATTTCTGGTTACAAATCAAAGCAATAAATTTTGATGAATCCAATCAAGTGCTATTCTTTATAAAATATTTTCTTTATGTTATAGGGAAATGTCATAGCAAAAACATCTTTGAAATCATACTGGAGAATGCTGAAGGTGAATACATGTTTATCCTATATGTTAAAATATAGCTAAATTTTGCATGTTGATATATAATGAAGAAAATAGGCTACTGAGTTGATTTTTTTTTCCTTTGGGAAAGTTACGAGGAAGAAAAAAGGAGTAGGACACTTGTCACCTCATTCCAACTCATTTGAAAACTCGGTAAGATTTTTGCCATTTTTATTAACCATGGGACAAAGTCCTAAAGGTATCATCTGCAAGACATAGTAATTTGCCTATTCTGTGTGTTCTAGTTCAGTTCTACTCCACATTTTTTCTTTAATCTCCAAAACTTTGGTGTAATTTGAGTGCCCAGCTTAGATAGATGGCATTCATTGAAAGATGATCATAGTATCTAGTAAGTGCCTGATTACACATTGGAATCAATATTTTTCCTTAAAATATTTAAAAAAATATATTCTTTATTATTTTTATATTATAAATTATATATATATTCTTTATTCTTTTTATCTTATAAATTATATATATATTTTAAAATATATTCTTTAAAGAAAATATTTCTTTAAAATATTTTCTAAAAAATATTTTTCTTTAAAAAAATATTTTCTTTTATATTTTCTTCTTTATTGGCATACCATTAATTGTGAATTGTAATTCTCATGCCATGCCCTTACAAGTAATATTCCAAGTGCCAAATAACTTCTTAAATTGTTTGTGTGGAAAATATTGAGCACTCCAGAGAAAGTTAGAACTAGATTACCCCTCTGTAAATCTGGTGTTAGTTCTTTATATAAAATGGAGCTGTTTAAGCAATATCACTAGATTTGGAGTCTGATCTGTCTTTTTAGTGCAAGTAGGAAAGAAAATGGAAAGTCAAACACCAAATTTGTATCCACATTTGATGTTTTCAACATTTGTACTTACTGAAACCACTAATCAGGGTTGATTGTCCTTAACTTAAAAATGCTTAGCTAATATCCATTCAGGACTCAGCCTTGAATGGATGGCTCAGACTGGTATTAAAGCACAAAAGAGGGTTCACAAAGAGGGTTCACATTCCTTCTCCCGCAGTTGTACTGTGTATTTTCGTTTCCATCAAACTTCTTACAATTGAGACAGAAAATCTAGTTATGCTATCAGTGTTAGTCTGACCTCCACTAAGTAATCCATGTGGTTTCCATATGGTGGCAAGCTTACCCTTCAGAAAGCAAATGGGTGCAGTGGCAGTGCACATGCTCTGCTTCAAAGACTCACCCTTAGAAAAGGGTCCTGCCCATTGCCACTGAGATGATCCGCTGCCACTGCCAACCGAAGATCCTGATTTAAAGTACCTTTGCAGCCACAGTCCAAAAAATAAGAAATGCAGCATGGTTCTTAGATGCTTAGATAGCTCCTGACTGATAAATAAAGCTGTCTTTTAGAAAAGCAAATCATTCTTAGCCTTAGGATTAGGTTTATAATATAGGAAGCATATGTTAAAGGCACAGACCTTACAGCAGAAAAAAAAAGCAACAGTTTGAACAAAGGATGTGGTTTTCTAGGCTTGCTTCGAGGAAGTATAAACTAATTAAAATTAATATAATTGTGTGCATAATAATAAATTATTGTGCAAATGAGTTGTGCTTCAGAACTGTATGCACACTGCTTGCTATATTTCACCTCAGCTTGTTTAAAAGAGATGCAAGTGATAGGTGATGGGCTGGCATGCACACCATATGCTGAGATATGGTGGAGCAAGAGCCAGAGAGCACTGCCCAAGCATGTAGTCCCTTTTTTTTCACTACAAGCAGCCCATTATATGCAGAATCTGTCTAAATTCCACTGTATAGACAAGGAAAACTTTGATATGACACAGATAGAAAACTTATTTGCATTTAATTTATCTCTACCTGTTATGAAATTCTTATAAATACAGATAACATTTCTTATTTCAAACTAATTATGCTAAAACACTTGCACACTTTTAGAAATTCATGTTTACCTTTTGCCAATAGCAATCACAGATAGATTGCCTCCAACTTGTGACTAAATCTTGAAAAGTGTTTTGACAACACAGAGTGTCTCTAATTGTCCTCTAAAGAGAACATGGGGACTGTGCCAACAATCCCTTGTTTTCCACTTCACTAGTATCTTGTGTCACACTCATTCGTTATCTACACAGTAGCTGTAACAATAGCAACCTTTCTAGGCAATTGCATCGTTGCAGGTCTACAAGGAAACTGAAAGTTGTCACTCTATTGAAAAAATCACTCTATGAAAGTATCTTCATAGGTCTTGGCTGAAAAGAAGATTTGCTATTTTGATGAACTTATTCTCTGTTTCCATGAAAAAGACATGACCTAACTAGAACAGTCTTCCAAACATGCAAGAATTCCATAAAGTACTACATGGTGTTTAAGGCTTATTTTTTTCCTTTTTTTTTTTTTTTTTTTTATTAACCAGTAAATTGTTTCCCTGACATAGAAAATGACCCATTACAAGTAAATGTATAATAAGGTATTTATTTTGGGTCTATTTTGTTACTGTTTGCGTAGCAGAGGAATGTTCCATTACAGAATTTCAAAGATGATACAACTGCCTCGAATAAACATTTGAGATTTTACCAAAGTATTTGGTTCTATGATTGTTATTCTTTTACACAAGAGACAGAATTTACAAATGTGAATGAACATATTGGCAGCCTGCCACTGTGGTACAATAACACAGTGTAACTGCTACAGCTCCCTCATCTCCTAGGAGGAAATCAGTGCTTGTTATGTGGTAGATGGCATTTAAATGTGCTCAGGTGGTTCATAGCTGAAATAAATATACAGTCCCAAATTGGAAAAAGACTTTAAAATATTAGACTACCTAAAGGAAGAAAAATTAAGTTAGCATATAGTTATCAAGATAGGCATAGTGAGAAAAGTGCATTTTACCTTGTAGACATCAATAAGTGAATTAAATTATTCTCTTGCAGTTTTATTCCCATTCATTTCCAAAATCTTAACTTCAGTTAGCATGCCATAAGGCCTTATAAGGATTAGATGTACTTGATCTGGGCTCTATTTTGTATTAGGAAACTACCTCATCCTGCAGTGTGTCACTAGGTGAGAGAAAGCAGCACCCTTGGAAGCAAAGACTACATAGCAATCACAGAGTAACATTTGGCTTTAAAGAAAGTCTCAGGATTAGTGTCAAGAGCAGCGCTAGCCTCTACTTATAATTTTTATGCACAAACAAGTTTTTTGTTAATTTTTAGCTGGCACAGGCAGAAGTCCTGACAACAGAAGGGTTTCCTTCTCTCTTTGCACACAACATTTATTTCTGCATTGGGCTGCTTCCCACAGTCGCTTTTTTCATGAATAAAATTTGAATTTCAGTTTAGGGAACTGAACTGAGAAACTGAAAAACATTAGAACATGCTCTTTTTTTTTTTTTTTTTTTTTTTTGAGGTTATGTTCATGTCCACCCAAGTTTGTTTTGATATGTGGAAATGTGAATGTTTCAACTAGCAAAAGGCAGGGCTCCTTGAGGTAGTTAGTAAATAACTAGAAAGTTTCAATTAGATGGACTAAGTCTCTGGCTGGTATTACCAATTTCTGTTTAATACCAGTTTAACAAATAAAGAGTGACTCCTCTTCTGCTTGTCATACCCAGCTTGTTAAACTTCTCACATAGCTCTCTCCCAGCTTTCCATTCAAATTCAGGACTGGAACCACAGTACTTTAAAATGTTTGCAAATACTCTCATGCTTCACCAACCTCCCGTCTTTCTGCCTGAGGCTTAGGTAATGAGTTTAGGTGCTTGCAATTGCTGCATTGAGGTTGTGGACTCCCATCTGCTTTGTTGCCAGCTTAAAATACCTTATTGTTATAATCTCTTGATAGTCAGCCATCAAACTTGCCAACTTCTCATTTAGGGATTGGAGGAAGAGGCAAGAAGCACTAGAATGCATCATGCACACTAGGATTTATGTCCAATTCATGGTTTCTCATCACTGCTTGAACTGTGAACTGTACATGTGCAAAAAACTGCAATTAAACAACACAACTCCTAACATGTCTTGTAAGCATTTGAAAACTGGTAACAGAACTCTGTGCTGGGACAAAATGGAAAATATAACTCCAAAATCTTGCCTGGCATTCTTCTGCCTCCAAAGGCATAGGAGAGAGCCTTTTCCAGAGAAGGATATGTCATAGCCTTGCAGCTTTGCTCTGGTTGAAAAAATAATAAGGCAAGTAATTTCTTCATCCATGCTTCTGAAAAACTATTCCTAGTAAGGAAAAAAATTATTAAAGCTGACTTTTCTATTATACCATGGGCATTTAGGTGACTGTCATAGCCTTAAGGTATTAAATTAACATGCTTTACGGAACCCTAGGCGATTCAAAACTCATAATGGAGTATGACTTACAAGAAAACTAAGCAGTCTTGCCCTAAATGACTAGATATCTCTATTTCAGAATTGATGTAACCCCTGCACTTGGCTAGGGAAGACTTCAGATGCTGAAATAATGGTTCACCATTATTCCTTTGTTTCACATCAGAAAGCAAAAGTATGTCAAAGAAAAAAAGTGACCTGTTCATTTGTTTTTAAAACAGCTAAGTCCAGTGAAATAAAAATGAAAGACTATTTTCATAGCTTCTCATATTTCTTGCCAAGTGAGAACCAGCACATTACATTTAAATTTTAGGAAAGATATGAGGCACAGTTAAGTATAATTATAACACTTTTCAGAGAGGGTAATTATTTTTATATATGTTGGTTCTCTTCATCTATTCTGGCTGGGAGCACAGTAATCAAGATGAGACTATTGGTGGAAAAGCTCAGAGAACATGACGGAAGCTATAAGAGAAACATGGATCCTCTCTCCTGCATAGCGGAGGCATAAAGCTGCTTGGAAAAGTATGTTTGGAGAAAGAGAAAAGGGAAATTGGAGATTTTCAGAAATATGGGTGGATACTGAATGAGCATGCTTTCTAGCAGCAGACACAAAAAAATCCCAAGTTAAAATCATACACCTTTGTCTTTCCCAGGAAGTTTAATTAAAGGGGCCTAGAACAGAGAGGAAGAAAAGGGTCTCATCTCTGAGCTTCCAGATCCAAGGAGAAACTCCTGCTACACCACATGGAGGTACAAGTTTTTATCATTTATCTTCTCATTACCTAATTAATTTTCTTGTTGCTCTTTATAGACAAATGCTCTGACTGCTGGAGCTCTTTTGCACTTGTGTTTGCAATAAGGTCTTTTCTTTCCCTCCTAAAATTTTTTAAATTTTTAAAAAGGTCTCAGCATTCACATAGACTGTAAACATCTATCTTGTCTTTTATTTTCATTGCAATAGAGAAATCCATATAAGAAAATACAGGCAAAGCAAAGGATGTTTTGATATTAGTGTTTGCTGCTGTCAAATAGATTTTCTGGAGACTACAGGGTAGGCTATAGCAGGAAGCATCTGTTTAGTACTGATGAAAAGTGTTTAATAATACACAATTTTTATAATTTAAAAAGATTCAGTACTTAAACTGTATAGTTGAAAGCGTCCCTGCTCATTGTAAGAGGGTTGGATGAAGAGATCTTTTAATGTCCTTTCCAACTCAAACTATTCCATGATTGTATATAAGGTTTTGTTTCATATTTATAATCAACACATACTATTAGACATCCCCTAAAATAAAAAAGGGCTTTCCCTTTTGAAGAGTAAAAAAGGTTATTAGAAAGAAGCAGTATTAATTACTAGAATCAAAGAGGTAGCAGAATATTTTGCTCAAAAAAATCCAGAAAAACCCCAAGCTATTTGTAATGACATCTTGCTACTTGCTTTATCAGTGTAGTTTTATTTTGTTTCTGTAAAGAAAAAATAAATTATTCCCATTTCACTTGTCATGATATTTTAGTTACTTTTTGCATGAAAAGGTGAATATTATTTTCATGGGACATGACTTTGAGAAGCTTAACTTTTTCAGTTGTCATATTGCAACAGTGCAAGGTCTTTGAAGTGATATTTCCTGTTGTAAGAATTCACTGTTTTATTGAATAAGTCTCAAAAGACTTGTAAGTACCTGACAAGAATGTTGTCTATTTGTACAACAGCTAAAATTCTTCATTAAACATCAAAAACATATAAAAAAATTAATTCAATTTATGAAATGCATTTATAAATAGTTTGTCTGATGATGTTCTTAAATTCCAAAACTAATTATGCTTCAAGAGACAACATTGCTGGCCAGTGGAAGTTTCTATTGGAAGATTTCTGGGTTTAGTATACCATTCCTAAATGATGTTATCATGTTGTACTAGATAGTACCAACAGAAATCACATCTCCTTTAGTACAAGAAATGATCTAAAAATTTACAGACCACCCTACTTTCTGAGGACTAAAAAAACACTGCAAAGATGCAATTCTGGGAAAAATTAAAGATTAACTGTATTTTTGCTTATATCGGAAACTTATATCGGAAACATATGCACTTGTAAGCTGTATGCTAGGTAGCATGATTACTTCTGTGTGTATTTTTTCATGCACTGTCCCAAATGGCTCTGCAGAGATATAGATATAAAGATATTTTGAGAATCAACTGTCCACTGAAGTGTCATGTTCCCTAGACTTCAATGTCTGGTACGTCAATGGGGTATATAGGCAAAGGAAAGGAATTTTCTCAGATGGGTATGACTGGGAAACTGAGAAGTCAACTTTGGGGCTGGGAGAGTTGAAAAAGAGTAAGACATAAATGTTTTCTTCTTTTTACCCTATTTTAATTAGGTACTTGCTGTTCCAGACAGCTGTGGAACAATTAATGGTCCTGGATTGAGATCTGAGAACTTCAAGACAAGTTCCTGTCTATACTGACTGTCCTAAGCAAGGTAATCTGCTTGGCATTCTGCTGTGAGTGAACTTATTGAATTTTGTGTTGGAGTGAGTGAAAGCTCTCAGTCATACTGGGTTCCTTCTTTGGTAACACCCCCTGAAAAGAGCTGAATGGAAAACAAATTTCCTTCATGCTGGAAAAAAAACAAACAAACAACATAGAAGCCACATATTTATGACAGGACAGTTTTGGGGAAGATAAAAATGGCATTTTGCTGGCTGGTTTTCCATCAGTGAATAGACGATCTGCCTCTTCAGCTTCCTAGGACACTCACCCTGCCAGTCACCTGTCAGCCAGGCAGACTGAGAATCAGATTGACTGTGTGAAGGAGTGGGGATCTTATTGCTTGGGAAGCCACAACGGATGAGTAGCTGCTTTGGCTTCTCAGCTTCCACCATGGGAAGACACAGAGTCAGGATTCACAGGGTTCATGAAAAAAAATAGAAAAACAAAAAGAGAAATAGGGTTAGATGTTGCTTGTAACCAAAACCCAAAAAAATTTTTTCCCCAAAGATTTCCAGCTAAGACTCCCTGAATGATGAAAAAACCCACATGTAGATGTTTTGTCAAGTAGTAAATATAAGAGGTCAATATATTGAGAACTTTTTAATTTTAGAACAGTTTCATGATAAGGTTGATGCTATAAGCATAAATAATCAGGTAAGCCAGACATGCCCAATAATTTTGTTATCTAAAATTAAATGCAGACTTCTATTCTGTTAAAATTAGTTTTCTCAAGGGGAGCTGTATTATTCAGAGCAGAAAAGGAAGTAATAGAATTCTTTAAGTGATGGGGGAAAACTTTATTGAATGTACATAACAGCAAAGAAAAGTCATTCTCATAGGTCTATTAGAGTACATTCAGACTCTTAGAAAATCACAATTATTGACAGACTTAGAAGACAAAAGATCTGTATAGAAAAAAACCTGCTGTAATTATTGGATAGCTTGCAATTAGAGAAAAGCAAAATCAAATTGTTCATTGATAGGGAGCAAATATAGAATGAGATGTGTTGAAAATATTGTTCTACTGATTTCAGGAACTGTAAAATAGAAATTTCATTGATAATATGGAGTAAGAAGCAATTTTTGTTGAAGACGATTTTTGTTCAAGACTCTTTGTCCAAAGCAGGTGTTTTGTCTTCATTTTACATTATGAAAGAAGGAAGGTCTATCGTCATAGTATTTGAAGTGATACAAAGAAATGATCCAATGAAAGCAATTTGTCTACTGCTACCTTTTATATTACATTATAGATACAAGGTTTAGTCATTAGGCAGTTTCTGTATCAAGTAGACATTGCAGTTTTCAATCACAGCAAACACAGTCATGATAGGCCTTAAAAAGTAGCTCTGTTAAAGTAATGCTATTTGTAGCATTAGAATGTCGTTATATGTTCAACTGTAAACCTCTGCCACTAATTCTATATCATGCATCATAGCTGAAAAATACAGGTGTATCTTTCTACAGTAAATTTTAAGAGTACGCAAACCATGGGATGCATTTTTAGCTGCTGGAGAACTACAGTCACTTGAAGAGACCCACATCAGAGGACATAAAGTATGGATTTGGTCCTGTGTTAAAAAAAGTTCCTAGACAACAAACTATTCTGACAGATAGCCCTTGGGGCTTTAGGAGTCACTTGGATGTTTGGACTGATAGATGCAACAAAAGTTTTCTTGGTGCTTATCTGTATCTTGGACTTCCTTCTAACCCTTAAAAGCAGTGACCCACACATTAGGCTCATGCAGCTTTAGTGAATCTAAAGCGGTTTGCAGTGGCATTAACTTGGATTGTCCTGGAGTGGGAGGAGAGGATTGTCCATCAGAAAATGGTTAGTTGGTTTTCTGCTTTCTGAAGGCAGTCTGTGAAGTGTGGAGTCCAGGGAAACCAACTTGTCTGCTGCCCAGGCATAAAGTCCTTCAGCGAGTGAGATTGAGCCATATATTCAAACAAATACAAGCCAGCACTTCACTTAATGTGTTTGTTAGATTTCTCCCCCTTTAGCCAGCACTACTGTAGTCTTTAAACAGTGTGACAGAAGTACACTTCCACTTCAGTTAATGGATTTATCAAATACCTTATTTCATGCTTTCTGCTTTTGATTTATGAATTTTGATCCCAGAGACAAGGACCCTGTGAGTATTGATTGCGGAAAATGTCAGACTAACAGAAGTTAATTTCGCTTGTACATGTGGAAGTCTGTGATTCTCTGACAGCGCTGTCTGTGGAGAACTGGCTGTCACCCAGCCCAAGCAATGCCGCGCCATCACAATAGCCAGCCCCTCCACCCTGTGCACTGGGATGAAAGTGGATGTGGGAGTGGCAAAGGGGTCAAAGAAAAGGATGCCTGGAGTCAGGGCATGAGAAGAGGGAGTAAGCTGCTGTGGATCCTGTCCCTCTGTGACTCCCTGCACATGATTGCAAGGCATCTGGTGGGATTATGAAATGTAACCCTGCCAGCACCACTACTAGTCGACACCACTTCATTTATCAATTAGCTTTCTTTGCAAATAATAAGCATTTCTTTATTTTAATTGGCAGAATCAAAATGCCACTTCCACAGTGGGGCACTTTAGTGATAGGAAGTAGATTATTTTTGCTTGGTCTTTGTACCTCTTGCATTTGAGAAGTGATTAAAAACTTCAAACATCCTGGTATATTTTAATTTTGAAAGAGCATGTTATCTCAGATGGCAGAAAAGCAGAGAATAAACTCTGGATGTTAGATGAAAATTAATAAATGTAATCAATACCTGGTCTTGTTTCTTCACCAGAAAAAAGAGATTCTCACTAGACATTCACATTAACAAGGGTGCAAAGATGCCCACTGGGTTAAGCTGAAATAGGTTAAGCATTTGTTTTAGCCTGATAATCTGCTATTTTATTGACACTTTTCATTGGACTTTCATGTGGCACTTTTTGACTAGGATAAATATCACAGAAAAACTAAACCACATTGTTTTTTGCTGATTTTTGTCTTAAAATTAGATTAAAAGTACATATAATAATGTAGGAGAAATGCTAGAAGCTACAAAATGGTTAAACCCTCTATCCAATGTTAAAAGTTATAGTTACAATTAAAAAGTGTTCAAAATTATATATGAAGACAAATAGAGATAGCCGAACACAAAGACAACAATAGTCTAATGTCTTGAACTACTGAAGGAGTGGAGAATAATTGGTTCTTCCCCTAGAGAAATACCTTTATTTTTTCCCACTTGAAAGATTAATGTCACTCTGGATAATTCTAGAGTTTTGGATAAATAATGGTGTGGGAGGGATATAGAGGGGAAAGTAGCAAAAAAGAGATTCTATTGCCTTAGTTTCACTTTAAATGGCAAAGCACTCAGGGCATGCTGGCTAATATGAAGGCAACATAAACAAGTAAAATGCAAAAGGAATTTTGTGCCTGTGACCATGGGAGGAGAGTCCTATGGGTTTCTCTTCTTAATCACCATAATTGAAAACAGAGAAAAGTTAGGTTATGTGATGACAGTAATATTTATTTAAACAATACTTTTTAAGAAAACAGCATGGATTTTATTTTTATTTTTTAAATCTGGACAGGGACATATTAAGGAAGTATCCTAGGTTTCATCTTATTTAGATATTTCAAGAGCCAACTGTACTTTGGCTTTCACAGCTGAAAAAGATGTTATTAGAATGCTGATCATCTCCCAGACATAAGGTCTTTACCACAGAATATACCTATGTTGCTCGTCTTTGCCTTTGGGAGAGTTGAATTTATCCACACGTGGATGAGGACAAACAGATCATCATGAGAGAATTGTTTATAGAAGGGAGGATCAGAACGGAGGTTGCAGGCCAACCACACCAGAGTAAAATATATACCTCTTCAAAGATCTTCACTTGTACTCCCCTTGAAAAGAAACTGCAAGGCTCCAGACAAAACTGTGCCAAGATAAAAAAAAATTAATTTGTACATATCGTACATAGATGCAGGTAGGGATGGATCATACACTTTCATGCACACATATAAACACCTCAGTGTGTCTGGATGTTAAACCTAATTTCAGAAACTTCTCTTTTGGGTTGATACTTTCTTTCTTTCTTTCTTTCTTTCTTTCTTTCTTTCTTTCTTTCTTTCTTTCTTTCTTTCTTTCTTTCTTTCTTTCCTTTTTCTTTTTCTTTTTCTTTTTCTTTTTCTTTTTCTTTTTCTTTTTCTTTTTCTTTTTCTTTTTCTTTTTCTTTTTCTTTTTCTTTTTCTTTCTTTTTCTTTTTCTTTTTCTTTTTCTTTTTCTTTTTCTTTTTCTTTTTCTTTTTCTTTTTCTTTTTTTCTTTTTCTTTTTCTTTTTTTTCTTTTTCTCTCTCTTTCTCTTTTTCTCTCTTTCACTCTTTCCTTCTTTCTTTTCTTTCTCTCTCTCTTTCTGTCTTTATTTTTTAAAGGATTGGTAATCACTGAGATTAGCAATTTGTTTAGTTAAATATCTTTCTGTAGCTGTATCACCTGTTCAGCTGTTTCAATTGCACTTACACCACTCACATCCGGTCCATGTGGTTTTGCTTGAGACTTTGATTAAAAAATGTCATCAGACATACAACATTTTAATCTAACAAGGAAAGAAAAACCATTTTTTTAGTTTTGTGAAAATATGAAAGATATTATGGTAATACATAAAGAAGCAGGGGCTGTACATGATTTTGAACTTTTTTGATATAAAATATATGTATTTAATGAGGCACATTAATTTCATATTTTTTACTAGAAGGCCAGAATTGCATGTGGCCATTTGCATGTGCATTTTTAAATTGTATTTACATGTTATCCTTTAACAGCAGTTTGACAAAATCATAGAGCCTTTGTTTAATGGAAAGGAAAGTGCAAACAAATACTCCATCTCCTACATAAATACACAAAATCAAGTGCTTGGGAGCATGTCAAAAATAAATGAATGTATTGCATATGGTTATATGGCAATCATGCATTTAAGTCTGAATTGTTAAACACGTGTGTGCAGCTGCATGTGTCCAAATTTACATAGTATGTCTAAACCAGGCAACAAGGAATTAAAAAGAAGAGAAAATGTGCAAAAAAAAATTTTTTTCCACATCAAGCTGTGATACATACTGAATATAGGACTTATATTTAAAGAAAGAATAAAATGTGATGTTATATTCCATTTTCTGTTAATGCCTTAGCTAGATGGCTCCAAACAATAATATAAACGTTTTCAGGTATAAGTCACTTCTAAAAATTATTTTATCAGTACAATTCTTAAAAGGTAGGGCAATATGGCTTAACAAACACAAGAACAGTAAAGAGGCTGTTCCAGTAAAAGACTTCTATCTTATTTGTAAAAAGCCCACAAAGACAAAACCTAAACATATTTTCAATGTGAAAGTAAATGTTATCTTCCATAGTTTGAACCATTTCATTTTTTTCTTTTGTGGATACAATTCTTCTTCAGGAAAAAAAGGCCTGGTTTCTTAGCTGTAAATTGCTCTTTTATAAATGGTGTTCATGGAAATCCCCTTGGTATAGGTATTGAATGCAGACAAAGCATAAGGAAGGTGGGATTGTCAGAGATGTCTGAAAAATTATGAATATTGTTAGACATCTTATGTTTTGCAAACCTGTCATTATTTGACGCATACTCTGTCTGAAACAGAAAAATATTTTAATGTTAAGAGCACCAAAAAGCATCACCACAAACCCAGGCTATTATCCCTTCCTCAAGGACTTCCTTATGGGAACCTGGACAACGATGACCTACTGAGACAATGTTTTCTTTTTTCCTTTAACTGTGAAGCTTTCTGTAGTGATAGCAATATGAAAGTGTGGCTCTAGTTGGGCACTACATCTTTTTTTTCCAGTTAAAGGATGGGTTTAACTTTACATCACTTGCAAGAAGAGAAAGGAAGAGACTATCTACTTTGTTTTAAGAAGCGGTATACATGATATCTGCATCTGGGAAGATGCAGCATAATTTATTGACTCTATTATAGATGATTTATATAGATAGAAAAATACTTGGTTTTAAACACTTAAATATGTTGTGATTTTCTGTTTTAAGAAGACTTGCATAGGTAAATTGTTACCATCATGGAAATCTGATATAAACAAGCCTACTAATACTATATAAAGAATTCTCTAAATATTAAAAGATATGGAATGTGTGATAGTGGGGTGTTATTTAAAACTTTGCTGGCACTAATGAGGAGTGGCAAATCAAATCCCCTCTACTTGTATGTCATGGGATCATCTTAAATCCATCCTGAGGAAACCTGTTTAACACTGGTCTTGTTCATCATTTTGTTCTGTGGAAATAAATGTCTATAATTTTTAATATTTTTTCCTGTAAAATGACACACATAAAAGGCATTAAGGATGTTGTTTACAAGGTATGTATTTTTTTCTGCAGTCCTTCCTCTAAAAGCAGAGATTCCCTATACCTCTAATATGTAAGCATTTAAGAGGCTTAAAATATATATCTAATATAAACCAGTAGGTCTAAAATGATTATCCTTTGTCATGAGTTTAAATCTAATAATTTTGGATTTACTGCAATAGCCTGCTTTATTTACTGCATTAGCAATAGTATAACCCTACCGTGATGCTGCTGTGTAGGGAGCACAGGACTCCAGGATGGTTTGTATGGATGAGAGATCTCTGAAGTCAGGTCTTAGAAGATGTGGCTTATTAAAAGGGGGAAAGGTCCTGCTTGGAGTTGCCAGGCACAACTCGTGGCAGGCCCAGGGAGAGAGGGAGAGGGAGAGAGAGGGAGCAAGGGTTCCAGGTGAGGGTCCCAGGGGAAGGTCCAAAAGAGCGTCCGGTCCCTCGGGCACACCTTATCAGGGGGCTTCAAGGTGGGCTGGAACAGGACTTGGGCCAGTGGGGTTACAGATACCTGATACTTCAGGGGAGGGTCACAGGTGTGGGATGAACCATACATTGGGGGGCGAGACAGAGCATTCCATCTGACCCTTGGACCTATCTGCAGGTAAAGGGCATTGTTTAATCAGAAGGGGGGATTGCTTTCAATCTGGCTATACTATTGTTTTCTAGTTATTCAGTAATCAAGGTTTGCTATTTCAAATCTAGTTCTCATCTCAATGTCTGTATTTTCCAAATCTTTTGCCAGGCAATCATATTTATAAGATTGTCCCATTTCATCTTCCCCAACACTGCTGTAATTGCAATTATGTGGAGATGTTTGAATTATTTTGTGCTAATCTTCCAATTAATTTTCCTTTTTACTTTCTCAAATAATCAAAAATGCTGACAAATTTTAACTTAACGAGTAGAAAGCATCAGAAAAACCTATTGCTGGAGAGATTTTAAAGTAGCATCTTCGAGTGTACTTAATATTTATTTCATAAGACAAGTATGATAGAATTATTCACTATAATGGTACTCAGGTTTCATAAGATTTTTTTATGATGGTCTGGCTTAATGCTTGTAAATATTGCAACCATCTCAGACTCACACTAGTAAAACTAGATCTGTCTGGAAAACACCACTCTTCCTAAACTTGCTTAAATATTCAGCTCTTTATTATAGTCTCTTGGAGTTTTTGTGTCTGTGATTTACCACTGTTTGAAACATGCTGTGGATACACGGCAAGCTGAAGGTGTGACAATCTTCGGTCTGGTCTCCTCAGTGCAGGAGTTGTTTTTCCCATTTTGATCAGTGGTCCCAGGCAACAGGGAATAGATAATGCCCCGGTCCCAAGCACAATGCCGTGTTGTTTGCCCAGCTCCTGTCTCCTTTTTCAACATGTTGGTGTGGTGGGTATGATTAACAGGCCCCACCAGCTGGCATATTGGTGCAGACATAATTGCTCATGAATAGTGGGGAGAGAGGAGCAAGTGAAGAAATAAAACAGATAACAAGCAAAGGGAAAAAGTAGCACTGTAAACAAGCAGCATATTTTTTTCCCCTCTACAGAGCAAGCTTTTGTGACTGGAGGCAGTATCTATGTGCAGCCTGACTTCTAATCCATATCGCAAACAACTTCCAGATGCCTGAATCCCCACCACTATTCTGGTATCCCTACCCTTCACAGATGCCTGTCCATGAGGGGGGTCTATAAGTAAAATTGGGTGTATTTTACTAATCATTCATTTCCAATCTTCCTGAAGGGAACTTTTATTAATAAACCCTTTTCATCTGTCTCTTTGATTAGGAAGAAGATAATTGCTTAGTCATGTGAAAAGGGGGAAAAAAAAAAGATTGCTGGGGGGTCGCCTTTTCTAACATGTGCTTGAGTGGAAGGAAACAAATAAAAACCACAGAACAATGCGGGTACTAAATGGTTCCAGTTGAGCTTGAGTGGTGGAGGGGAGTTTGAATAGAAACCGTGGCGGCTGGGCTGGCTTCCCAAGGCAAGCAGAACTAATTCCCCTGATCCTGGCTACCCTGCCGGCAGCAGGCACGTCAGCTGGACCTGGCCAGCACAGGCGGCAGGTGCACCAGCAAGGGCAATATGGTCAGGGACAGGGCCCATCACCCGCCCTGCAGGGAAGGGGTGGCTCCGCGCAGGATTCATGGCTTTCTCTACAGGTTGTAAAGTCAGTGAGAAGTAATTCAAGATTTTTCTCTCTGCTGTGCTTCATTCTCAATATATCTTCCCTTGTTACTCGGCTCAGGTTACTACACTCAGGCTTACTGCTGTGCTAAATCTTAGACTATTCTGTCTAAGGGAAATGTATGCTGTCTGGTGACCCCCAGCACTTAATTACAACAGATAGGCTGGAGAGATATTTTCACACTAAGGCGAGTTTGTCTTCCAAACTATGCTATGCTTCAGTTTAAGCCATGTCCTGGGTTTGGCCCACATTCAAGAACTGATTTTAAAGAATGTAATACTCTAATTTTAATAGATTGGTGAATTCGTGCCATCAGTTGGCATCGACATGTATAATCCCACTGACTCACCTAGAGCCCAGAGACTGATGATGATGGGGTATATTATTCACATAGGTTATAGTAATAAAAATTAATTCAGTCACACCTATTCTGACTCACTAAAAGGTTTAAATAACATTTCTTTCTGCTTTCCACTCTTGCTTTTCACTAACCAGGTTGAAACCTAATTTGCATGGTTGAGAAAATGTCGATTTTTATTAATGTATTTTTATTTCAATACTTCCCATATTTTGCAATACTAAGATCTCCAGAACAATTCTATGGAATGCTTTAGGCTCTGAGATCACAGCAGTATGATGTAGACTTTCATAATGATTTCTGTGGTCCAAAATGTAAATGTTAATGCAAAATTGTCACTTTATTACATATGTTCTGTAACATTGCATTTAGGTTTTCTATTATCCATCATCATAGTAGTTATTAATTCTATTTTTATTTCTAGGAGCAAACCAGAAAGAATGGAAATTTCAATAATGAATTTCATACTGTTTTGAGGAACGTATTAGTTATCTATTAACTTCAACATATCTAATCATAAACTTAAAAATTTCTGATGTTTCACTGTTCTGGAGGTTTCATGTGTTGCTTTTACAAGGAAATAATAAATGCTTGAGGCATATCTATTTTTTCTGCATTTTAAAACTATCTGGGGTCAAGCATTTCTGGAAGAAAAAAAGAAACTTGCTCATTCATTGGAGATGGGGCTTTGGACATTTAGATAAAATTTGGTTTCTTGTCTGACTTCTGCAAAGCCTCACTTGAAGCCAGGTTTTCCAGGTGAAGGCCCGCTGGTCTGTTGATTGCTCTGTGTTGATAAATATGTATTTTCACCAGAATTTCCATTTAAAACTTATGAATCCGTTTTGAATCAAGAGGTGAAAAAATGGATATGTTACTGAAAAGACCTGAATATTATAGATAAATTTAATCAATAAATGCATAGCCAAATCTAATAATGTATGTATTAAATATCAGGAAAAAGATTATTTTCCCATAAATGAAAGGTAGGCTTTATATAAAACTTGTGCTGGCGTTAAATAATCAATGGGTTTTTTTAAAGCAAGAATTTAATAATGCTTGACTTTTTCCTCAAATCTTTTACTTTAGAAATCTGTAAATAGGAAAGGACTTTTACTTGCAAATTTTATGAAGAGTGTCTGTCTCCTACTCATTGCCAAAGAGGAAAACTGGAGAAAATAGAATGTACACCTGAAGAGTTACTCAATTAAAAGGGAACCTGAGATCTGTTATTTTTATATGAGGAAGGTATTAGTAGATACAGAGGAGAGCAAAAATAACGTCCAGCTTGCATGGTTGCCTGAACTGCCATGCTGCAAGCAGGTTGAACAAATGTGGATGTAGCCTGAGCTGAACATGCTCCTCTCTCCCCAGCCCTTGCATGATGATTCTCACTGCTATGAGGTATGGAAAAGTGTCCCCAAAAGGTGCCCAGTGGCAGTGAGTTACATAACATCCAACAGCTTGTGCTGCTTTTGGACCATCCATTACACAGTGTTTTTTTTTTGTGACAGCTATTTTTCAAGGACTCCTTGGAAGAAA
Source organism: Anomalospiza imberbis (assembly GCF_031753505.1). Classification (NCBI taxonomy): domain Eukaryota; kingdom Metazoa; phylum Chordata; class Aves; order Passeriformes; family Viduidae; genus Anomalospiza; species Anomalospiza imberbis. The sequence continues at coordinate 96,393,488 of NC_089681.1, read as the reverse complement.
TCAGCTGATCCCAAGGTATGAGTTGGAGAGGGGACATCCTATTACCTAGGGTGAGATGTGGAGAGTGCTTCTTAATGCACTAAGCAAAAACTATCATTTGAGCTCCTGAGGGTCATAACTTGAATAAGGGTATTTGCCCTTATTGTTTTCTCTCTGAAAACAATTCAGAGAGTTTTCTCTCAGAAAACAATTCAGTTCAGGTTGTTGTTGCAGTCTACTGTGTATTATATATCTCTTTGCGAATGCAAATTTTTGTGTGTACCAGCATTCCTGTGTTCTTCAGCTTTAATGCATAGCTATCTGCAGGAAGAGGAGTGGTGTATGAAATACAAAAATGTGGGTTTAGTGCAATAATGATATCATTGGCTAAATCACATTCTGTCTGCTATTCAGTCCTGTTTCTTCAGCACTGGAACTTGTCCCCAACAAAAGGTCCAGCTCCTGCTTGCACAGGAATCAAAGGCCTGGTGACCTGTTCAAAGGAGAATTTTGTGCTAGTTTGGCAAGCTGCAACTTTTACTAGTCAGAATTTTGTCAACTTCTAGTGTATTGGGGCTTGAATGTGCGTAATATGGGCATACATAATAAAGTTAGTACTGGTATTGATTCAAGCTATGGCATGGAGGATAACACAGGATCAAGCTGCAGGGTGTAAAGGGCTGCTAATTGCCTAACTTTATAAATGCTTTATGTAACATTTAATTTTCAGTGTAGGCAGGACATGGTGTATGGAGAAGATTCTGTTTCTGTGGCACTTCTGAATTCCCTGTGGATATCAGGAATGGTGTAGCTCATAAAACACTTGTGCATAAAAGAGGTTTCCTGTGTAAATTTACCAAATTGTGATAAATTTTCTTTGGCTGCAGAAAATTCCCCAGGAAAGATCATATTTGGAGACCAAAACATGTAAAAACTATGATGCCTGTTGTGCCAAAAAAAAAAAAAAAAAGAAAAAAGAAAAAAAAAAGAAAAATGTAAAAATTTCATGGCTGATAAAGCTTTAGTCTAATGATGAGAAAGACATTATCTCCCAAAATACAAGTGCCGCTTCCCTGTCAGTACACAAGCAGTCATTTTCATTGTTTTAAATTTAACAGCATATGTATTCCCATGTGTGGGGAAAGGGTCCTGGTTAATTTTTGTATGCAATAAAAGGACCTTTGGGCATATTTTACCTTAATGCTTTTTGCTTTGTTTGAGAAAAAGAGCTCTCAATCAGAAAAGCAAGAGATTAACTTAGACTGCAGCATGGATGCCGGCCTGTTCAGTTAAATGCACTGCTGATAATAGGTATACCAGATCATGAATAATAGTAGATTGTTCCTTTGCTTCTGAATGTTCCTCCTTTGGAGTCTTTCTAAGGAAAAAAGAGATACTTTAAAGAGAAGTGTGAGATTTCAAGTTAATATAAAGGTTTGAATGTATACTGAATATCCCAATAAAAAACCTTCAGCCTGCTATGCTAAATGATGCTTTTTCAGCATCTGATTCCTGCTGCAAAATGCAAAAGCTGTTGCCTTTGGTAAAATGGATGGTTTTGGAGCTGAACTAAATTATATATATGCCAGTTTAAAGTAAATTTTTTCCTCATATGCAGGTGAAACTTCCTGTGCTTCAGTTTCTACCCATTACCTCTTGTCCTACTGCTTGGCACCTCTGTGAAAAGCCTGACTCCATCTTCTTGGCACCCTCCCTTCAGATACTGATAGGCACTGATGAGATCCCCTCTCAGCCACCTCTTCCTGAGGCTAAACAGGCCCAGGTCCCTTGGCCTTTCTCATGAGAGGATGCTCCAATCCCTTGATCATCTTTGTTGCCCTCCACTGGACCCTCCACTGCCCTCAACCCAATAGCCCCATGTCTCTCTTGTCCTGAGGAGCCCAGAACTGGACACAGCACTCGACGTGTGCCTCACCAGGGCTGAGTAGAAGGGTAGGATGACTTCCCTTGACCTACTAGCAATGCTTTTCCTAATGCACCCCAGGATCCCATTTTTTTTCTTGGCGACCAGGTCACTGCTGGCTCATGGACAGGTTGTTGCCCAACAGGACCCCCAGGTCCTTCTCCGCAGAGCTGCTTTCCTTTGTGTTCAGCCTTTGTGGAGAGGTTTTCTTCAATCCCATGCCTTTCTTCAACCAAGCTTTGTTAGAAACAAACATTTGATGCTTAATTGGCTCCAGATTTATCCTTGGATACACCCAATCCTGTTATTTAACGGAGTTTGATTATTATAATTGCAATTCACCTCCTCAACATTAAACTCTGTGGCAAAATAGAACGTGACTTTGAAATACAGGGGTTTATTCTGTTTGGTGGGTTTTTTTAAGACAAACCTGCAGTTATAGTCCTTCGTTTGCTTTATTTAACCATAGTCTTGCTGTCATCACATTATATTGCTCCTGCAAGTCAGTGCTAAACTTTTATCCTATTTTAAGGTCTGCAATGCACCAACTCTCACACCATACTCATGAAGTCAACGGTTAACTGAAATCATCCTTTGTAAATAAATGAGATCTTTAAATATGAAGATTAAGAAATCTTTGCCAGGCCAGCTGTGATTCTCCAGTTGGAAAGTAGCTCAGATCTGTTGATACCCAAGCTTCTACTTATGCCATCAGACTATGCTGCCTTCTGACTGAAGAAGATGTTTCCCAATTAGATTTAAATTATATGGTTTTATATATTATGTTTAATTAAAGAATGAGCAAATAGTTTTGACAACTGGCAAGATGGTTATTTTGTACCATCTCAGGCTCAGCTACAGCTACAAAAGGGGCATGCAATCAGCAGTTGTCTTTAAAAAGAGCAGTTAGAATAAAATGATTAGTTTAATCAATTTAGACCTATTTTCTTAAACAAATGGAACTCCTAGAATTGCTTGCTCTGTTCCGACTGGAAGAAGACCTTGTATGATAGAAAAGGAGAGGTTTCAAATACCATCCCTTTGTCTTGCAAAGACGGAATTATTTCATATAACTAACATTTCCTTTAGATTTACCAACAAAGTGTGGTTACCTGTGCTCAGAAACACTAATTTACTGATACAAGTGGCATCTCATAAAAAGGAATCATTATTTTTGAGCTTTAAAAAAGGTCTTCATAGAAAGTATGCAAGATTACTTCCCTTCCTGATTTACTTGTAGTTCATTAGGAACTATTCAGAACATATGCTGGTATAGGAGGTTGGGAGGTCAGTTTAGCAGAAGCCACACAAAACTACTTACTATCTTAATAAGAATAGCTTCCTTCTGCATACATGTCATAGATCCGTTTTTCACAGTGCATAAACAGTTGAACAGCATGTGAGTGACTAAGGGACTTGAAACGTGTTTCTGGAATTTGTTGAATTGCACACTATAATCACTTAATCTGCTCCAGGTCAGTTAGGATTTTCTACTGCATAAATACACAGGCAGAAAACTCATTCCAAACAAGCTTAAAGCAAAGTGTAAGTGTGGCAGGTCCTATTAATTTCCTGTGAAAGCTATCCTTTATTTTTAAAATGCTATTTGTGTGTTTTGGGGATTTTTTTAAGGAAAGATGTAATACCAGACAGCAAAGGTCTTCCATAAAACCCAGTGAAGTCGGTAAGAATCTTTCCACTTAAGCACACATTTGGACTGGGTCATGTTAACTGTAAGCTTCTGCACACTTTCTCATGTGAAGTTAGTTTCTCTCACTACATGTGAGACATTACTTTTTTTTATTTTAAAGCTTGCAGGTGTTAATACATTTTGACTCAGATTCTTAAGCATGCACAACACCTCATTGTTGAGCTTGAATGAATACATTAGCAATCTATTAATTTCAATTCTTTGAAATTTGTATAGAGTACCACTACAGTGATACTCTTAATCAGCAATACGCATATCCTTATCAGTGTGCTTTACATTACAGTGATAGATATTGATTAAGATGTGCTTAATGGATTATCGGATATTATCTCCTGTGCAATTTGTAAAGAATTAAGTTCATAATTTTCTGTTCTGGGATCACAGAAAATTTTATTTTCTCTAATAAGGTATGATTTATAACTGGAGTAGACAAATGATTAGTTTTCTCTAGTGTCTGAGGATTACATTTCTGAATGCAATTTGGACATATAGATCTAAAAGAAAACAGATAAGAAAGAAATCAGATGTTCATAGAAATTGTGGCATTCAGAATCAATAGAAACCTAATAATTCTAAGTACCTCTTATGCTAAAACATAAAAGCTTTAGAGATAGCATTACCCAGCACAGTGGTAATGTCTTGCCCGAGAAAATGGAATGCAGCCCTGGAAGTCTATGGCTTAAATATTTTAAAGCTCAGTTGAGTGTTAAAGTAGGTTACAAAATGAAAGAAAATGTAACAGTCATATACGTTCATTTAGTATATATAAAAAAAAAGAATTGATTGTCATTCATTGGCTTGTTATTTAAAGAATTATTTGATGCATTTTTTTAGCTCTGACTTCAGAGTTAGCCCTAAACTGTTGTCTAAATTCAGTTTGCCCTACATTTTAGTGATGAGTAATCATGTTTCACACATGGCACAAGCTGAAGAACCTAAACCTCAGGATAAGGTATACTGGTTATTGATAGGTCAATCCTAAACCTTTTCTTCTTCTTTTAGTACTTTTCTTTATATTTCCCTGTGAGATGAAAGGTTCTGTGTACCTGAGACACCTACTGTCCATATTTTAGGCTATAAATTAAGACTTATAATATTCTTTTATTCAATAAACAACATTTATTTTATACTGAGCTCTATATGGTCCATTATGAAGTATATTCCTATTTATAATTCCATAATGTAACAAAGTCAAAATGAATGTAACAAATCAAAAATTATTAAAATGCTGGAATCAGCCAAAACACAGATTTTGGTTACAGCAGACCAATAGTCTCCCATTTGCACTCATGCCTCAAAGCAAAATGCTGAAAGAAAGCAGCAACATTGCTTTTAAGGAATGATCTGGATGTGCTAGAAGTTGAGTTGGGGCAGCTATTTTGAATGAATATTTTGGATGTGTTGATGCAAATGATTGCATTGTCTATGTCTGCCAAAAATGATGAATTAGTGGATCTGTTCAACCAATTCTTTAATGGTGACTAGATTTTACAATCTCCTATTATGATGGAAACAAATTGCTCTGTCTAGATCTATATAGTCATCCTTTGTCAGTTCATATTTGCATTGCAGCTTAACAATGAAAAAAAAATTGTCTTTGCAAATTATGATTGCTCCAAACAACTGATTTAGTTCTAAACATTTGAAACAGGATACAAAATGACAGCTGCATTTGGGTAAATACATCAAATATACAGAAACATATAAAACTTAATCACATAATTTATAGTGAGGCTGTTAAGCTGCAAATTACACTGAAGAACATGTTAAAAATAAAGGAGTCACCTTAACAGTCTTCCCATACTGTTCCTTTACATTAGTCTGAAACTAATTCTGCATCAGTGTGAAATGAATTGGATTTGGTTCATAACCAGGTCTTGAATATTATTTAGTTCTTACTGCAGCTACATACAGAGATGTGAAAGTGTCAGACATAAATCATGTTTACTAATGGACTTTCTAGAAAGAGAGATATTCTTGTTATATGGTCATGAGAAGGAACTGAGGTTTAATAAGCCTGGTGACTAAAACACATACTGTATCTCTAGTAAAACATGTACTGTATTACTACTGAAAGCAAGGAAAAAAATATCAAATGTATGTGAACATTTGTAATCCCCAAGATTACAGTTTTTTCTTTAGGACCCAAAAGGGCTCTTTAACCTTGATGCAGAGGCCCTCAAGGATCTCAAGTGCTGCACCAAAGGTTTCATTCATTCATCTCTGAGGTAGAAAGAATAGCTAGCTTCCTTTTTTTTTTGACATTCCTGAGATTGTACAGTCTCATCAGTGAAGTGCTATAAAAGGAAATGTTTTGTGATCCCCAGAACAGTAATAGGAATGATAAAACCATGAGACTCTCTCCCTCTAATTTTTTTTTTTTTTTTTTTTGGTCTATTTTGGATCTGAAGTTAAAGCATCTGGAAGAACAAGCACTTATGAGACTGATATTAAGAGTTAGGTTTTCCCATGCTCTCTCATTCTTGGTTGATTAGCAGATTAGTGTGCATGAGCAGGGAAAATATCCAGGCCTTGGAGATTTTTCTTATGGATAAATTATTTCAGTCAGAACATTTTCTCTCTAGAGAACAGCTACAGAACAAAACAAAACAAGCAAAACAAACAAACAAAAAACCCAACCCTTGAGAATTACCTCAGCTCTTTGGACATAATCCTTTACCAAGCATGTTTGCAAAACAGTGAAACCTTTTCAAAGAATTTGACTGAATGCATTTCAAGATCCTGCTCCTTATCTTGAACAAGGCCATGACACAGCTATCTCTAAAACTGGCTCTGCTCGTTAACCTATCATCTAGGAGCATCCAGCTTAGATCTAAAAAGACAAAATTCAAGAGTGAAGTACAAATACCACATCTAGTTTCAGGAAAGCAACCAATACACAGAGATTAAATTCCTCAGCCAAGAGCTGTCAAGCTGCCACTGGCAGATCTCAGCTCCCAAATCCTACAAGTCTTACCTGGGTAGTGGAAGAGATGGATTTTAATCTTGCAGAGTCCCAGATGTTTCTGTAGAACCAAATGCTTGAAGAAGTCCTCAGCAGTTTACGTGCTGGAAGTCTACATGCTTGAAGACCCAAAAATGTCAAGAGTCTACATGCTTGAAGAGGACGTAGTTTAAACACAGGTTCAGATCTTCTGGTGTTGTGACATGCTCACACCAGTGGAATGGCTGAAAAGTGCAAATTTTAACAACGTGACTTTAATGATATTGTTTTCTAGCTTTGATTCATGAGTTGAAGATTTGTACATCAATTTAAATTGTCTTGGTTGTGGGTGTAGAATTTTTTCACTGGAGGGGTCATCCCTAATTAATTATGAACAAAAGACAAAGAAAGTTAAAGTTTAGATACTTTTATTATGTGATTAAAAAAACCAACCCTGAAAAGTGACCCAAAATCAGTTTTCTCTTTTGAATTACAGATACAGATAGGTCAGGTGACTTCTAGCTACAGCTGGTAGATGATAATGCCTGTGCAGCCAAATACCTCCCCATCTGGATCCTAAAACTGACATGGACATTATGGGTAAAGTACAAATATCATTAATGTCAATTACTCAATGACAACTGCAATGTTGTCATTAACTTTGCAGATTTAATATCTACCTCAAACTCTGTTTTGTGGATCACTGACTGAAGGCAGAACAGTGAAGATCCCTGAGCAGTTTTGTGTGACTCCCCTGCCTATGGCTGACCTAGTCAATTTGGCTACATTTTGAAATATCACCAAATTTATCGCAGGAGCATTGTCAGAGAACAGTCTGAATTTTGGGTCCCCAGAAGATTACACTTTACTGAACATCAAATAGGCATTATGGGTTATAGTCGCTTTGTGTGATTATTTTGATATCAGTCATAGAGCTTCCACCATTTTCAGTGCTGTCAGTGAAACTGTGAAATAGCACAACTATGTCTAGCAGCAGACAGTGGGGAACAAAACAAGACAAAAAAATCCCAACAAAAGCTGCAAATAAAACCAGTGCACATTATGCAGAAATTGCCTTGGCATGCAGGTCATTGGTGATTTCATTTGTAAGTAATGTTTTGATTGTCACAGATTATATGTTGCTCTCATCCCCCTGACATTTGTTGTGCAGCGGGATTGATTTTTGTGCTCCAGTATGAAAAGGTCACTTTGATCAATGCAGTGTAATTGGCACTAAATTAGGATCATATCAGGTTATTTTGCTATTTAATGATGAAATATTAAAGAATAGCATGGGAAGATTGCAGGCACTAAAGTGCACTTTAAACCTGCTGTAATGATGTTTTATTTTGTGGGAAAAATGGAGAGACAAACAACTAAAGTGCAGAAAATGACTGTGATGTATTGGAAGAGTGGCCTGGAATTACATATTTTCACTCAAAATAGACTGAAAGCCCCAGACACAAAACACCAAACCCAGCAGTCAGTCCTGAATATGTTATACACAGAGAGCCCTTCTTTAGAAGTTCTAATAATGCTCATTATGTACTAGTCGCACGTGTCAAGTCTTCAGAATATGCATATAATGACTGGGCAAAAGTGGATTGCTGAAGTTATGCACTTAGGCCATGATTCAGGGCAACATTTGAGACATGTTTGGCCACCACTAAACACAAAAGTAAATAATTAGGCACATACTCAATGTACACCTGTGTGGGATAGTTATAAGCACTTAATGTGCTTCCTAAACCACCGTGGTACAAACATGTCAGGATTACTCAAAGGAAAAACTTAAGGCATGTTGTTTTTTAGAAAATATACTTTTTAAAGTACTTTAAGATACTCTTTTTAAGTCCAAAAGTTGCTTGCTTCATCTCCTCCTTGTTTTAAGAAAACTCAGTATTACACAATCAGTATTTGTAGAACAGTCTCTGTAGTGTAAAGCCAAGGTTAACATCTTAACCTTTTACATTTGTACTCCAGCTAGATAATGTACTTAAGGAGAGCAGAGCTCCAATGAGATTTTCTGCAACATTAGCTGCCTTTAAAGAGTAATCTTTTGATTAAGATTTTCTAAAGAGTGGATGGAGAACGCCCCAACGTTCTCAGTGTTAACAGTGAAACTCTCCTAAGGTGGGTGATGAGAATTAGCTATCAACTGTCATGTTCAAGCACCAGGCTTGATAGAATTTAAATGGGAATCTGAATGCTCAGCTCCTATTAAAATAAATAAATAAATACCCCAAGCAACAAATTACTAATGAAAACCAAAAGCAAAGACAGAAACCTCCGCAAGTTTCAGTCAATTCTCACCGAATCCACGATTCTTTTCAAGTAAATGCAGTAGACAGTGCCTTAGATTGTCTTAGTGTCTTAGAATTGTCCATTAAAAATATTGGATATAACCTTTAAGAACACTGACTAAACTTGAATCTTTTTCTTCAAGTATTTTTAAAAATATAAACACGTGCTCATGGGTTCTTCTGCTGATATTTCCTATTTAATGAGGATATATTTAGAACATGATTTTGTCAATATTTTTTCTGACTTTGCATCTAAATAATGATAAGCATCATAAGTAGTGTTAATAGTTTATTTTAGTAGATTAATAGATAAATAGTAGATTTTGTCAATATTTTTTCTGACTTTGCATCTAAATAATGATAAGCATCATAAGTAGTGTTAATAGTTTATGTTATTTTCTCCACTGTAAATACATGGTCTCTTCAATTATTTTGAAATGTTGCTGAACTAGAGGAAGCGGCATAAGGTTTTACTTTTAAATGCAGCTAATGTTGCAAGAAATTTGTTTGAAGCTTTGCTGCCATTAAGTATGTTATCTAGCTGTGGCATGAACTTTAAATTGCTGAGATATTAACCTTGGAAGTACCCTAAAAATATTCTAAACCTATTAATAATTCTAAGAAACAGTAGAATTGAAATGATATAAACCATGTAAGGTAACCCTGAATGACTTATTTAAATTTATGTAGCAGGCAATGTTTGTCCTAATCAATCCTTAGGATTTCACTTATTTTACACTGTTCTTATTAAGTCTTTGAGCTACTGGGCACATTCTGAATTTAGTTTAAAATATGTCTTTCAAAGTCTATTAAGAGAAGACCCATGACAAAAAGAAAACAGAATTTATTTGACTTCAGAGACTTTATGTATGTATGAGTAATCCACCCAGAAGGAATACTGTTTATCCATGGAAAAATAGACTGTCACAATCTGAAGAAAATGATCAGGAAATATATTGAGGGGCTGCAGGACCCGAGTGTGGGAGAGATGTGCATGTGCAGGCAGAAAAAAATATGTTCCAAAATACCCTGAGGTGGCATATGCCACAATCAAGGCCATGATAGGCACTGATACTGTGTCACAGAGTATTTAATCTTCCACTGCCATGAACAATTTGCTTGTAGATAATGAAGCTTGAATATAAAGGAACGAAAATAAACATCTTTCCAGAGTGAGCTGTATCTTGTCCTATTTTCAGTATTTTTTCCCTATTTCTTCAGTGGTTCTCACACATATACATAATGAAGGAAATTAATAAAAGAATAATAAAAAAATATCCCTCCACAACATAAATCATTAGATTAAAAAGGGAGATTATACAGGAGTCCCTACTATGATATTCCATCAGTGGAAAGAAAAAAGATTGATTCTGGATAGAACCCTGTGTGTAATAATAGTGGAATTTTAACTGATTTCTCAAAGTTCTGTTCAACTTTCCTTTAAAAGGTGTTTCAATAACAATTTACACTGTGGTATTTAAAAAATTATTTAAAATTAGTTTATTTTCTTTAAAAAAAAATTTCACAAGTCAATTCTAAACAGTTTTCTAAAAGAAGTTACTGTAATTTAAGGACTGCAATACACAGACCCTCCAGATGATTCAACTATAAAGAAAATGGGATCAATGCAGTGATACACAAAACACAGAAGTGACAAAAATCCAGAATTTGGGAAGAATGTGGCTTCAAGAGATGAATTTGTTTCTTGACTTTGTTCTGATAATTGAACTCCCTCAGAAATACCTGATGCTTTGTTTCTGCCACAGAATTGAAAAGTGACTATTTCTTAAATTGCATGCAATCTAATCTCCCTGTTATTTCATCCTTTGTCAATAAATGAACATGAATGCAATGAAATTATTTTAGTAGTAGAATGAGAAGACCAGTGGCCTATGGTAAGTGTTTCTGATACTGTACTTTAAATTCATATTTAAATTTTATAGAAATCAACACCTTAGATCTAATTAAAATAATGGATGCATATTTTTAAAACAGAATTGAATTAATACTGTAAAGTATACAAATAACTGAAAGTTCAGTTGTCCAATTTTATTTAGTCAAACTGAAGTGCATTAACATGTTTGTCATGTGAGATTCCTTAAATTCTTTAATGAAAAAAAAAGAGTAAATTAATAGATCCATTTAAATATTGCCACATCTAAAACTTGCAATTGAAAATTTCAAGGTCAAAAGATGAAACTCCACCACAAGAGGGCAGCAGGAATAAAAAAGGGCATGTAGCAAGAAAAATACACACTTTGAATAAGCATCTTTTATCCAAGTTGAACCCCCTTTCTGCCTGCTGCTACTATTGAAAATAAATAGTTTTATAAACCTCAGTCTTACTGGCTACTCCACAGTTGTATATGAAACATCTTTGGGTGACATACAATGCTATTCAGAGTTCATGGTGTTATTGGTGACACAATTTATTCCAGTTCATAGTAGGGAGTACCTGCATTTCTCTGCACTTTGTAAATCAATATATGCATCTGTTTCTTTTGCACATTTGTAGGAGACTTGTGACTTAGCAGGGATTATGTGCCTTTTAACCTGTCATCAGGTGCCTTGGAGTACAAAAATCCCTGCAAAAAATAGAAAAAAATAAAGAAGGAATAATTTCCCATTTTTTCCCCCTGTATTACTCATCTGGGTGCTGAGAACTGAGCTGGTTTCCTGCAGCTCGTGCTGTGCCCCCATTCAGTTGCTTCCAGCAGGCATACAATGCCTGCTCACAGAGCCACTCATGCCTGAGCAGACCAAACCTCCCACGCGAGCCGGCAATCCACCATAATTTACGTACAGGTCCTTGGTCCTGTTTGCTTCATGCAGGCCGTATGGGGCTGAATGATGAGCTATGATGTCATTTCTTCCCAGCTGGGCAGCACTTACTGCAGCCAGCCTTACACAGGTCAGTGGGTGAGGAGTATGAACAGGCAGCCCCAGAGACATCCATCAAAGCAGTGCGCTCGTCCTCCATCTGCAGGGAATTCTGTGCTGCTCTCCCCTCCAGCCCTGTAGCACCACTTGTGGGCAGAAGAACAGCTGCTAGGCTTTGTCCAGAGCGGGAATATTAGATGAAAATCCAAACACGGGCCACAGATCCCACTTCAAATCAGTGGTCAACCCTAAAAGGGCTTCAGGGAGCAGCAGGGACCTCCTAGACAAGCTGGTGAGCCACAGAGGGTGTCTTAGAGGGTGCTCTCATCACAGGTGGGCTCCTTGCTGAACTGGGCAGTGAAGAGGACACTGTGAGGACCATGTGTAGGAGATGAGCAATTGTGACACAGGGATCAGGGATAAGCACATCTGATGACTGAAGAAGTGCACGACCCACTGAAATCACATCTCTGAAGAAATTTAAGTTCCTGTGCTAGCACGACATTCAGCCAATGTATCAAACCTCCATACAACTCCTTTTCCTTCTGACATCAATGTACAAGCTCTTCCATTTTTTTCTGGGGCGGCGATTTTTGATTCCTCAACAGATATAATGCCATTCCCGCTCTTTTCAGTCCATCTACAGGTTTGACAGTAACTCAGGGACGAAGAGGTTGGACTTAAGGCATAGATATGTTTTTAACCAAGAGGAAAAGTTAGATAACTCTATGTCCTTTGCTTTATCTGCCCCAGGCTCTGAAGGTGTTTTGCACAGACACATAATAAGCCAAGGACAGAAACAATTAACGCCTGGACCAACCAAGTAATTTCTTCTTGTTGTGGATAATTGCATCGTATCATCATATCCACAATGTCTCACTAAACTTAACAAAGTCAGAAACAGCTTATTTAAAAATACAGGGCCAGATTTTGTTTCCCTTTTTTAGTGATGTGAACATTTGTATGTTTTGGAGTTGTTGTTTGGCTTTTTGTTGTGGTGGTTTTTTTTTCTTTCTTTTTATTATTTTTTTTTCTTTTACTGTGTACTTCAGTAGCATTAAGAGTTGTTACCTCTTGATTTTGGCAGTTTGGGCTACCTCTCTATTGTAACTTCTGGGTTCAAGTAGATGAGTCCATTTGTAAGATAAAAATTGGATTTCCAGGAAATGAATAGTTGAAAAATATCTGTTTCACTCTTCATAAGGGATCTTATTACTACTCTCATAGATAAAATGAAAGGCTCTAACTCCATCTAATGTTCAAACTGCTGAGCACCCAGTGTCTTTGTAATCTGCTTGCAAAATAGGACAACTTTGCTATCGTAAAAATATTATACTCTTATACTGTCATGGTTACACAACATAAAAACCATCTTAACAACACACAATATGATACATAATATGATGCATCACACATCCTTAATTGTAATTTTAATAGCCACTTATTTGTCTTTTTTTTAAATACTTAATATTGTTTTAATGTTTTGATGAATCAGCTCATTTCAGTTAGCATAAGGATAAAAGACAAAGTTTTTGCAAGACCACAGTAAAATAAGAAGAGTGATGAAAAATGAGAATACTTCTGTCACAGCTAGCACTTCCAGCTCATTCTTAACATTTCATCTGCTTTTCAAATTAATACTCACCAAAGGCTTTGCCAACACTATATTTGTGACATAGTATAATTTGAATGTTTCTACTCTTTACATCACAGCATGTCTCAACCAAACACTGTAATAAGAGAAGCTGTATGTGTTTTTATGGGGAGAGCTCAGACCTGCGAGTGGACATGCATGGGTACACACATACAGCCCTTTCCTTCATAGCCTATCTTCTTGTATTCAAACACAAATTTGAAAATCTATGAGCCATGATAATAATAATTCCCAGTTTCTTTGACCCCTCATAAAACAAAAGAAGAATGAGTGTTTGGCTAAAAGGATTGTAATGATGCCTTTGGACTCTTATGTTCACGTAATGACTAGTAGAAAGATTTATACGCCCTGTATAGGTATAATTAGACACCCACAAACCCACTGACCCTGACGAGGTGAAGAGCTCTCCTGCTTTTTGTTTCAGCAGTTGAATCAATACTTGCACGTTTTACTACTGTGGAGTGAAATTGAGGAAATGAAAATCTGATAATTTTGCTCCCAGTGCAGTCTAGACAGAGGAGAGCAGTTTCAGTCTTTGACAGGAAGATCTATTTCCAGTTACTCAAAAGGCTAGTGTCAATTTTAAAACTTCTCTTATTATTGATTTTCAGTTTTGCTAAAAAGGATGTTTTATTAGAAATATTAGTCCCATTTACAATGTAAGCTTATGTCTGTTTCACAGGTTGATGAAATCATGGTTTAATTTTGGTCTGAATCACAGGATGCTTCTGCCTGGTGACTTTTGTAGCAAAATATGTAGTGTCTGAAGAATATAATTTCATTGTGTCTTCTAAATCTACATTAGTCAGAATAGAACTCTTTATGCAATGGTGCAGGTTCATCTAGGAAATGCAGTGTATATGAAGAAACAATAAGGCTAAAATATCTAGGATAAATGTAGTTTGGCAAAATATAAAGAAGCATTACATTTATTTCAAATGTGTTGTTTTTTCTGGAGTTTTTTGTGTTTTGTTTTTAATAAAAGAAATAATTACAAGTGAAAAAATATGCAAGAATGTTAAATGAAAATAATTTCGTTTTGACCTGTAGGCATAAGGCAATGTTATTAAACTACAAAGCAAAATTATAATGCATTTCAAATTTTAGAAGTAGTATCAGAAAACTGATCTTAAATTTTGGTTTCTGTGGTAAAAAGTTTCAATTCAGTATAGTGCATGATGTATGGCTATTTCCATTGATTTTGTTTTGTTGTATCAATAGATTCCACTGATTTTAATGTTATGTCACCTGGCTTTTACCTGTAGTATCACATTTTCTTATGTGCTTTTTTTTTTTTTTTGGTAGAAGTACATGTGTTGAAAACACACATAATAATAAGAGAGCTGAATAAAATTTCAGCAGAGTCAAAAATCCTCAAGACCCCTTAAAGACAAGATAGAAGTCATTTTATATGTACAGACTAAGAAGCTTAGGATTAGAATAGCACAGATGGTTCAAGTATTAACTAGAAATTACTTTTTGCACACACACAAAAATGTGTCAATAAGTAAGCTACTATAGAAATAAATAAACCACTTTTCTAATTCATTAAGAGAACAGGAGTCTGTTCTAGGGGTGCATTACATGCCTTGTTTTAATGCTCTGCCTTGTGCAAGGAGAAATCAAGGTATAATACTTTGATATATAATCAGTTCTGAAGGCTTTGAATTACATTGGTATCTCTTTCAACTTGCCATTTGCCAATGCTTGTTGCCTTCCCCAAAACAGTTCACACTGGAAGTAATTTCAGATGTTTGGGGCTTTTTGTCTGTGCCTATAATGTCCTCCTGAGAGACACAGCTCTTGCGGATGAAGAAATTGATATTAAATATGTATATCAGGACGTGCGGGGGTTTTTTACAGCTGTAGCTCCTGCCAATGGAATTTTATTAAGCACAAATTAATGAAGCTTTAGGACTCTCAGTCCTTACTCCCACAGGGCTAGTAAAAGTAAAATTCTGATTTAATAAATCCTTCAAATAAGGAAGTAACCACCCCCAACCTCAACCCTGCAACTCGTTACTTATGCAATCAAAGCTGAGCTTCCTGCATGGATTGCACAGTCGTTTATTTGGTTGTATCTGAAATCATAAGTACTGGTATGACATTTTTTTTGAAGCATGTATTGAGTCACAAGGTACCATGAATTTTGTTGATTGAAAAGTCTGAATTCATCTCCTTCAATCACAAATAATTATTTACCTGATATGGAATATTGTCTCACAGAAACCCAAGGTCACACAATATCTTAGATACTTATTATGCAGGTACTCATGGGGGCTGCCTTAGATTATCTAAATTTTTGCCTTTACAATACAGTATGTGATTATTTGAAAGGATTTGCAAATCATGATAAAATTATGTTAAACACAGTAGTACTTAATCTTTTTAGAGTGTCTATGAGGTACATCTTTAAAAGGGATAGTTTAGACCAGATAGGGAATTATTACTTCACTTAGATACTAAGTATGCAGGGTAATTGCAAATTACTCATAAGTTGTTTTTTATGGGTTTTTTTTACTCCTCCTTCAAAGTAACTCGATAAAACTTCTTTGGGGGAATTGCTTTTTTTGGTTTGGTTTTGGTTTGTTTTCCAAGGGGGTTGTTTGTTTAGGTTTGGTTTTTGGTATTTTGGTTTGTGATTTTCTGTTGGGTTTTTTGGAGGAGTTTGGAGGAGGGGTTTGTTTGGTTTTTTTTTTTTTTTTTTTTGTTGGTTGGGTTTTGTTGGGGATTCAGGTTTTTTTTTTTTTAATTAGAAAAAAAAAAACAAACACTACTGATTGTCCCTAAAAATAAGGAAATGTATTTTTCTCCTCTCTGCTTTCAGTCACTCAAGATACAAGCTCTTCAGTAGGAAAATTAAAACCCAAAATTCCCTCATATTCTTTGCAAATTTCCAAAATGCTTTTTTCAAAAACACAAACAAACAAACAAAAAAAAACCACCAAAAAAACCAACTTATAAACAGCAAGCAAACACCAAAAAGTGATTTTATATTTTGCCAGAGTAAACACAGCATTTGCTCAATATTTAGAGTTCAAGGCAGGTGGCATTTTTTTCCTTCTGTAAGTATTATTATGTGTAGTTTTATCTTAGAATATAATTACAATACATAAAACCATCTTTTTCCCATATGTGCACTAATAATGAGGGAAAAAGTCTAGAAATATGAAGAGAAAGTTGCATGTAGCTTAAAGAAATAGTTGAAAGTCCATTGCTAAACATAAGATTTGCTAAGGAGAAATTTGTTCTTTGAGTAACCTCTTATTTTTCTGTGTTTAAGAAACAAAAGGTAATGCAGTGTAGCTAGAGACTTTTAGATCGAGATTAAGGAAAACAAGGAAAAAAAAAACAGGAGCAAAGTATCCCTGAGGTGAAACAGCACAGTGTGATGTGAGCACCTGCCCATTCGCAGGCTGGCTGGGCTTTGGCAGTGCCAGGGTTCTTCTGCCTTGCATGTGAGCTCCTCAAATTAAACCAGGAGTTGCAAAGAGCAAGCAGTGTGTCTTCTACATCTCTCATCCTGCAAACTTGCTAAAGGACTACATGTCACTTAACTGTGCAGTTTGAGGAAGAGCAATGCAGCATAATGCATAATGAAAAAGGAATAAGACCTGAAGTCCTCCTAGCTGCTGCTACTGTCCCCTACTGAGACCAATTAGCTAATACCGATTTCTGTGCTTTGAGTACAAAACTTATTTCCTCCACACCCTTGTCCATAAAGGATGGCTTTAGGCACTGTCAGTGTCTTTAGAATTACTGCATTCTTCACCCTCACCACCCCTTTTTGTTAAGTACAAGAGTAGGAAAAAAAGATCAGATTTTACTGATTACACCCTCTCTAATAATTCAGCTGAAAGAGTAAGTGAAATTTTTGTGTTTTTAGGACCACAATTCACCTGATTTTTTTAGAAATATGTTCTTTGAAATCAAATTCATGTTCAGATAAGATGCCCCTCCTTTTGCTTCTCATTCTTGAACCAAACTGCATAATCTTGGCAGAATTTTCTTTGAATAACGTGAGATAATCCGGATGCTGAATTAGAGGTAGATCAAAAAAATGTTCAGAGAATATGAGGAACAGGAGAATCTAGCCTAAACTTACCCTTGTGCTTTACACAAACACACGGACACACAAGTTTAGAGAACAATTCCTATTTCTCAGTTAATTCCTAAATGTAGTCCCTATGCAGCAACCTATATATAAAATATATAACTGAAAATTTTAAAAAATCTGTGTTGCATCAGAAATGGGATAATAGGGACTTTACTTTTCAATAGGTTGAAGTGAACTAACCATCTCAGATGAAACCTTATTCATTCATGTATGGTCTCAGTTCTCCATTAGAAAAAAAACATTTGCTACTTGTAGTCCTTGAAAATTATAGAGCAAAAACATAACTTTGAATTGGAGTTAAAACAGGTAAATTGCATTTTTGATTAATTTTACAGTAGAAGCAAAACTTAGTTTCTTGGAAGAATGTCTTTCAAACAGACAAAAAGGTCATGTTGAAAACAAGGTTTATGCTCCATAACTGATTAAGAAATTAGTGAATATTTTTTTATTTGAAATGAGCTTTTTTTTTACAGTAAAGTGGATAAACACTACAAGTAAATAAATAGGTTTTTCCTGTAAGTGTAAAATAAGTGTAAATTTTTTCCTTAAAGCTAGGGGAAAGGCAGAGTTAATAAACCATTCAATCATATCCAGTTAATAAGCATGGTGGGCTGAGGTCTAAAGATGTGATATAATACTGATTTAAACTGAGTTTGTCTGCCACTGAGAATTCTCAATGAAACTCGGGGTTTAAGACTGCAATTTTCATCACCACAAGATTTGGGATACATTTTGGTGGTGCATCGTGTAAACTTCCTTATGAGCAAATGTCTTTATACCTACAATCAGTGTTTATATTGACAGACAAATTTTAATCCAGCAGACTTTTAAAAAATAACACCAAGTTGAAATTAACACATGATGATGGAAATATTTTTTACTCTTTATATGAAATTAGGTAGTAATTTCTATGGCATAGAGGATTCTTAACATGCTAGTGTCTGCCTACCTCTCACAGGCTAAACATATACATGTGTTTTTGCAAGAAGTTACTGGAGAGAAATTCTTTATTCTTTCAGTCAGGAACGAGCACTCACACACACACACAGGAGTGAACACACACACACACACACACACACACAGGAGTGAACACACACACACACACACACACACACACACTCACACACACAGGAGTGAACACACACACACACACACACACACACTCACACACACACACACGAGTGAACACACACACACACACACACACAGAGGAGTGAACACACACACACACACACACACACACACACGAGTGAACACACACACACACACACACACAGAGGAGTGAAACACACACACACACACACACACACACACACACGAGTGAACACACACATACACACACACACACACACACACACACGAGTGAACACACACACACACACACACACAGAGGAGTGAACACACACACACACACACACAGAGGAGTGAACACACACACACACACACACACACACACACGAGTGAACACACACACACACACACACACACAGAGGAGTGAACACACACACACACACACACACACACACACACACGAGTGAACACACACACACACACACACACACGCACACACACACAGGAGTGAACACACACACACACACACACACACACACACGAGTGAACACACACACACACACACACACACACACACACACAGGAGTGAACACACACACACACACACACACACACACACACACACACTCTCTCTCTCTCTCTCTCTCTCATATCTGGGGCAAGCATTTAGGAAATTGTCTTGAGCTCTTCCAAACCATTTTTTTCTGTATTGTTCTTGTTGAGTGATACACTCATGGCACAACTACATTTTCTGTCACCTCTGCAGACAAATGCTGTAATGGTATTGCTAATTTTAAAAATACAAGAGACAATCCCTGCACTGAGATCTACAGCCCTTTCCAGACTTTGTAATGAATTAGTAGAACTGGTCCAAATGTGAAGAAAGGAAAGAGGAGTTCTTTAACAGCAAGCTTTATCCACTGATTTTGTTAACTACACTGTTAAAAATGTTGTTGCTTTGCTTAAAACAGAAATCTTAAAAAAAATGTTTTCAACAAGATTTATCATATTAAAACACAAAGAATAAAATATGTTAGTTCAGTCTGGACAAATAATAAACAAACTGCAGTCCCTGCCACCTTTTTAATTATGAAAACAGCTCAGCTATGTTATCAATCCATCTTCCTGTCCTATTTCCTGCTTACATTTCTATCTTTGTACTTTTTCCCTCCTAACATAGTGGTACTCTTAAAGGTTAAGAAGAAATACCTGTCACTTCTTCTTCTATGGTGTATATACATGGGATTAAATTTTAATTAGAGAATGCTGAGTCCAGCAGATGAATTCTGCACTAAGTACTGAATGTCACAGGATTAGAATGCTTATCTTTTACAGTTGGAAATGTGGAAACTATTCCACAGAAATAGAGTGTTGGAGTTTTTTCTTCAAAGCTCTGCCCTCTAGTGCAGTCTTTTTTCATTGTTCAACCAAATGTTTATGCTGTCAAAGGGACTGGCCAAAAGCAGGAATGTGATTGTTCATGTCAATTTGTCAATTTAATATAGAACACAGAACACAAAGAGCTATAGAGGTCTTGAAATGCGTTATATTGTTCTAAGTAAAACTGAAGTGCAGTAGATGATGTTCATAGCTATGCCTTAAATAGTACGTTACAAAAATTTGTGCATAAAACCAGCTGAAGGCTTTTCAGGACATGAGGTTTAATTTCCAGATATAAAGAGTTGCAACAAAGATTTCTGATTGAATAATAGGTGTTTTTATAAAATTTTTTGAATGAGGAATTTCATTCTCAGAGCTTGCTTATTCTTACTTTCACAACCTGGAGAGTTTTTCATCCTCCAGTTCACTTCTGGTTAGATAGCACAATTAATGGCATATGTGAGTACCATGTGAACTGGAAGATGTGCCTAGATTTGACTGTGGACTTCCTTTTACTTGATACTTATTGCCTTCACTGTTTCCCTGTAGGGACCACAGACATTAGACAAACAGATCTAACTATAGAGGTGCTTACCACAACAATTTTAATATAGTAGGTTTGGATTTATTTACAGCAAGTGGCTCTTGTGGAAGGAAAAAAAAATTCTTTGAAGCTAAAATTAGCATGAAAATATAGTCCAATGAAATTTGAAAGAACATGCCTCTGCTGGTCATTTACGTGCAGGAAGCAGGTGTCATCTTTATGCCTAGCCTAATAAAGACTCAACAGTGACAAGCAATAATTTACACCATGATCAGTGATGGATAATTCCTTTAGAACAATACAAATTGGGTCCATTCCAGGTTCTGGAATTTTTTTTTAATAAAATGGGAGACATTTAATATTATCTTACAAGAGTAAATAAAATGGGATTTAATTATGAATGGACAGAAGGCAAAATATTCTTAATAGTAGTCATAAATAAAGTAGTCACATAAATACCTAGGGAAGTCTTCAGGTTTGTGAGGGATAATATCAGTGGTGAAGGAGAATATCAGTACCATTGAAATTAGCTCAGTTGGTTAGAGCATGGTGCTAATAACGCCAAGGTTCTGGTTTTGATCCCCATATGGGCAATTTACTTAAGAGTTGAACTTGATGATCCCTGTGGATCTCTTGCAATGCAGAATAGTCTGTATTTATATCCTGTGAACTCTCCACTGTCTTTAATATTACTGAAACAGAGTGGTTGCTGATAACAAATCAAGATACAGTCAATACATTAGTTTTATAGCTGAAGTGTGGATTTGAGTCAAACAGCAGTGATTTTAGCACCATAATAAAATAACAACTGCTAGTCATTGACAAATGCTGGCTTTGAGTATTTCCTGCTATTTGTCACTCAAAACAAATGTTACATATTTTGATCAACTGGGTATAAAGTAACATATCAATAAAAGCTAAATCTGAATCAAAACAAAGATTTACTAATTGAGACCAGATCTTTCAAATTGAATCCATTACTGTGGACTACTGTGTGTTCTATCATTTTAAACTCCACTGCCTTCAAAGAAGAGATATATGACAACTGTGCACAGGTCTGAAGTTAGCATAATCAAGAGGAAGACAACACGAATTGCTCTATTTCATAGTCCTTATTTAAAAGGGGTTGATATATGAGGAATGGAAGAGCATAAGAAATACCAGGGGACTGCTCTATTGGCTCATACTGCCTGTCAACCCATAACTACCTCCTTCTCCACACCTCTGTTGAGGAACCACCTGCGATTCTCTCCCTCTTACTCCCTTTCTTAGTTTTGTTAGGTTTATAGGCAATTAGGACAAAAGGAATAATATGAAATAGATGTTTTTCCATAAATAGATAGGTGCATGTGTGTGTTCATGATTGTGTATCTATAAAATCCTTCACTATATTTACACTTGCTGAAACATTGGGTCAGGGACATGAGAATTACAGTCCATATGTGATTGAATGGCAATGCCAAAGATGTCCTACACAAACACATGGATTCTCATAGAAGAAATGAGATAGAATTAAGGCAAAGGGACATTTGAGTTTCAGGAGGGAAAATCAATTCTTGTTATACTTAAGTTTTAAAAATTATACTCCAGAGTGTCATAATTTTTTCAGGGAAGTGAGGGGAATCTTTTATATTGGAACATTTTTAAGTCAGATGGATAGAACCTGCTGGTTATAGACTTGGAGTAAGGACTTGGCAAAGAGAATAGTTTCCACTGATCTTTTTTACTATTTTAATGCTTCATGACTTTTCCCCACAAAATATGTTGCATTAAACTTAGTTCTTGCAGTCTTACAAGCAATAGTGACAACATGAAGATGCTTTGTGTTGTTTAAGCAGTCTGAAGCAAATCCTTCTGTGATACCACATTCTTCCAATGACTATCCCTTCCTTGTGCTGAAAGTAAGCAATGTGGAAACTCAGGCTAGGCAGATCTGTCTACCCCTCAGTTGTCTAACATTCAAGTGTACTCTATTTCAGATAAATGCAAGAGGATTTGATCATGAATGTATTTGAAAAATTTAACCAAAGGTGTTTAAAAGTTAAACAAATCCTGTAGATATGCGTTATATAGTATGTGCTAAATAGGAAATTAGAATACCTTTCCAATACAGAATTTATTAATTTTTTTTCTCCTTTATGAGGAATATTATTAACCCTCTGCACCTGTGTGTACTCCTAATACTGAAACATACTGCAGATTTATGAAGAGATTGTTTCTTTCTAGGAAGTTACAGTATATCTTCTCACCTCTAGAAACTCTGGAAAGAGAATTTACACTCCAGGGGAGGTAGCTTCCTTGTTTAGTCTGGCAAAGGTCTGTAGAATATCTTGCAATTTTAGCAGCAACACCATTCTAGAAATCTATCAGCAGGAAGTTTTCTTTGAAGATACACCACTTTCTAAGGATGGTTTAGTGTATGCTGTGATAAAGCTAAAATACAACATTTAAAATGCATGTCAAACTGCATGTACTAAAACCAGACAAAAATTAATTATTATTCGTGTCTAAGGCTATTTTTGCACTATGGGCTATACTTCTGGACTATTTTTGCACTATGGTACTTCTGTCTAAAAGAACATCTTCTTAAAATGCAGCCTAAAATAAAACTTTTAATCTCTTTTTGTTTGCAGATTGTTTTTTTAATCTTTTAAACTTCCTTTTGCATAGTTATGTGTGACATTAATTTGGCCCTAGAAATGCAAGGTGACATTAAATAATCTTCCATAACCAGTTTAAAAAGGATTTCCCCACCTCTGGGTACCTGATAAAATGTCTTTACTGAACTGAAGTTGGAAGTTTTGGGAAAACCCTTAAATTACTAAGATGAATGCTTTCAATACATGACAAACAGCAAGCAAATGATACACTACTAAACATAGCCTTTGAATACGGTTCACGTTGGTTTACGTGTGGTGTATAATTAATTGCAAGTGATTCATGATCTTAAGTTTCCAAATCAAAAAGAAATGCAGACAGCTGATTCATATTTTTTACGGTGAGCAGTAATTTGTACCTAATGACTAGTAAAGTGAAATTACTGAGTGTGCTCAACTGAATTTCCTGAATACATCAGTGGGAGTTTTATAATTTTACAGCCAGCGTGATATATTCAGAATCAGTTTTTAAAGTGACATTTGCTTCAGATTAGGTTCATAAATAAAATTAGAACTGAATTGGCAGTATTTTCATTTTAATCCCTTTTACTCAGGAATATATAATTTTGCTTTTATGTCTCTTTACATTAATTAGAAATAGCAGTTGCAGGCACAAGATTAAAACCACCATTACATGTCAACCTCCATGAGCAAGGAGGGCATTGTCTGAATGGAAAATTAACTATTCTTTCAGTTAAAGGAAACAAAACAAAACAAAAAATACTTGCTCTTTTTCTTGCATCCTTCCTGTGGATCGAGACTCCTGAAAAAGATCAGCCCAAAACTTGTAATAGTCCTGTGCATGTGCAAGGTTACAAGCTTGCTTCATGTCTGTTCCCTGCCTGGTGACTCCAGCTGTATTTACAGCGTGGATGGACATCACAGCATCTTCTCCCACCAGCCATCCTACAAATGTCTCTTCTCACAATTCCACAGCCTTGATTTTGCCACACTTGCATTTTGCACAGTCTTTGTGTTGGTTATACCAGGTCATGCCAGCTATGGAGCCAAGGAGTTTCTGCAGATTTAGGAAACAATCCCAAGTTCTTTCAAACAATTGGAAAAATAGCACAACATCAGAATTTCTGCTTCTACCTCTTCACAGCTTTGGCTTCAGGCTGTCAATTTTCCCTCTTTCAACCATGGTTTCTTGAACTGGCCCAATGGAATTACTCTGTCTATTCGTCAGTATGCTCTGTCTAAATAAGTATGTCCAGGACTACTTACAACTCCTTTCTGAAGCACACCTGGGGGTGGGCACCAAGTGTCCCCGATGCCCACAATACTCAGGAGAGAGGTCTGGCATCCCAGCCAGGTACCCAACCCCACAGACTAAACCTGGGTGGCTCTTCCACCCCATTTAGTCTGGTTACAGCCTCTGTCAGAAATGATTCACTGAGTAACATCACCTATAGCCAAAACAAAGGGCTTGTTTTCAGTAGATTAGGAAATTTTCAATAAATTAAATATTTATGGGACCAAAAAAAGAGAAGAGTTTACATCCCTATTAATCTCTCCTACACACCTACTGTACTGGGGATATTTCAGGGCAGCCTAAGTTCATCCAACACTCTTAGCAGACATCTATCTCTGTGTTTTCCCAAATAACTACCCATTTTTGCCTTCTATACTTGCCAAAACTCTCTGGTGCTCTCTTTTATACAGTTCAAGTACACTTTTGATGTTAACAGAACAGTCAAAGGTTATCAAATAATACATATTTTATGGTAGCAGGAAGCTACATAAACTTGTTAATATAAATAGTTCATATGTTCTTATGCATATGTATGCATTATATCAATATACTTAAATAGCTTTTCAATTACTAGAACACAAAGTATTAGCACTCATAATTTATCAGTGTATGGACAGACATAACTGCTGTCTCATTTTGTCTTTATCTCTTGATTACTGGAACACATTAACTAAGGCATGTATTTTTATGTATGTCTGTAGTCTCACCCATGATACCGTGG